>NC_136274.1:64283545-64481045 GCF_964187855.1 Myxine glutinosa | reverse complement strand
TGATTGACCAATGAGAGCATTGACAAGGACGGCGCTTCCTTCACGACACATGTCCTGCACCTTGGACAGCACGGCGCGGAGATGGGCATCTTCATCATCGCCTTGATCCCCAGTAGAATCCAGGAGAATTCCACGTCCTCCGAGACCTTCTGCAGCCACGTGATAATCTTAGGGGGTGGTGGGGAGTATGGGGCTCGTTAATAATCTTCATGGCCGAATATAAAATAATTGTTTCCAGTATGAAGAGTTCATTTCCAAATGCTCTTCGTGCGAGCTTTATCTCCATTTCGGTTTTCAAATGTTAATGCTCTTAATACTGTAATGTGGACAATGGACATGCAGCATTTTTTCTTTTTTGTATACAAAGTCGAGGCTCATGGAAAAACGAGTAAATGGAATGGTTCAGGACGGAACAGTAGAGAAGGGGGAACACCAACAGCAGGGTTGAAGGCCAAGATAGGAGACTTGGACAAACAATGGGTGTATGGAGGATTGGGGAGGTACCGGATGACGCATGGGGTGGATAAGATGGATACAGAAGGAAACAACCTCCATCCACCTTTGGTGGTGGAGGTAATTACTCGAGGGAAAACTGGAAATTTGGAAGGAGGGATTTGGGTCGGGTTGACGAGGGTAGAAAACATCATGATTTTTGATTGGGGGCGATCTGAGATGGTGGTGAACAGCTGTCTTGTAGACAGACCTGGTGGGAATAATGAGTTTGAAGACGATGTGGAAGTTGGTTTCGTAGGTGGAAAGAAAGAGAAACGAATGAGTGTAGGTGAGTGGCGATTCTGGATTTATGTAGTTTCACCAAAGAGGGTTGATGGTGGACCATGTGAGCCCTACACGGACAGAGTGGAGGGTGCATGACCAGAAAGGAGGTGGTAGAAACAGAGACCACCGACCTGTCTATGATGGCGAAGTGATAGGCCAAAGACAACTTAATTGTGAGAGATTCAAATGATCTTGAGGGCCTTGGTTTTCATGGGTTCAAGATGAGCAAGGTGTGAGGCAGGGGAGCCGGCCCAGAAGGGAGAGCCATACTTCATAAAGCTGCGGATGAAGAGCTTGTAGGTGGAAAGGAGCTCAGGTGTGCCAAGGAAGGACTTTGTATGACGGAGGATCCGGTCGGCGATTTTCCAAACAAACATTCTAGTCACCATCACACCGGAGAGACTCGTTAAGAGGAATTATTGTCTTTTCAGACAGTTCATCAAAAGAAAAACAAAATATGTATTCACATTTTTATGCCTCCGCTCCCGTAGGTGGTCGGAGCCATTGTTTTCGGGTTGTCCGTCCGTCCGTCCGTACGTACGGGATAACAATCATTTTTCTCAGCAACCATATGTCCGATTAAGATGAAACTTAAGGTACGAGTGACATCCAAGCAGAATGTTTTCATCACAATTGTGACGTCATATGTCACGTGGAATGGCAGCCATCTTTGAATAAACGCAAATAATTAAAATATATATTTATCGGAAACCGCTGAATGGAAAATTTTTAAACTTGGCACATTGTCAAGTACTCCCAATGGGGAACAAAAGCTTGATAATGATGACATCATAGGTGAAGTGGTATGCCAGCCAAAAATGTTATAATCGAATTCCTCATCCTAAAAATCTGAAATTGCATGCACATGATGTATGACCCATTTGTATTGAAATATTAAATTTATGACATCATAGGTCACATGGTTTGGCAGCCATATTGGATTTAACTTAACCTCATAAAAACATATTCTCCCAAACCACCAAATCAATTGAATCAAAACTTTACGTGTGTCATTGACTAGGCATGGCGATTAAAAGATGATCACAAAAACATCATTGGTCACATGGTGTGGCAGCCATATTGGATAGAAGGAAAATATTAAATAATTATGTCTGAAACCACTTACCCTATTGATGCGAAATTTTACAAATATCATCTAGCACCACTGTTACATATAGTTGAAAATAATGACATCATAGGTCATGTGGTTTGGCAGCCATCTTGGACAGAAAAACAAACCTTATCCGATCAACACGAAACTTCACAAACATGATCCTCTACCCATACATATGCAGTGTGTACATTTTTCATGTCATATGTCATGTGTTATGGCAGCCATATTAGCTTGAAAGCCGGCATTTCAAAAAATCCATTCTCTGAAACCGCTTCACCGATCGATGTGAAACCTGTCAAGGCTGATGAAAATGTGATACTTGAAAACAGCTGATGGGATTTAAATTAAAACTTGTTTATTTTTAGGACAGTGAAAGAGGGCATCTAACTCTTGTGGGACTATGCGGAGGCATATTGGCGACACAGTCACATTGCTCTAGTTTTTTATTAACTTGTTCTTTTTGTTTATGTATTTTTTATTTTTTTTGTATACTGAATCGAGGCTTGTATACTGAAAGAGCTGACAACCGCGAGGGAAAGACAGCACAGGGGGACCACGACGGAAAAACAGCACAGGGGGACCACGAGGGAAAGACAGCACAGGGGCACCGCGAGGGAAAGACAGCACAGGGGGACCGTGAGGGAAAAACAGCACAGGGGGACCGTGAGGGAAAGACAGCACAGGGGGACCACGACGGAAAGACAGCACAGGGGGACCACGACGGAAAGACAGCACAGGGGGACCACGAGGGAAAGACAGCACAGGGGGACCGCGACGGAAAGACAGCACAGGGGGACCACGACGGAAAGACAGCACAGGGGGACCACAAAGGAAAGACAGCACAGGGGGACCATGAGGGAAAGACAGCACAGGGGGACCATGAGGGAAAGACAGCACAGGGGGACCACGACGGAAAGACAGCACAGGGGGACCATGACGGAAAGACAGCACAGGGGGACCACGACGGAAAGACAGCACAGGGGGACCACGACGGAAAGACAGCACAGGGGGACCACGACGGAAAGACAGCACAGGGGGACCACGAGGGAAAGACAGCACAGGGGGACCACGAGGGAAAGACAGCACAGGGGGACCACGAGGGAAAGACAGCACAGGGGGACCACGAGGGAAAGACAGCACAGGGGGACCGCGACGGAAAGACAGCACAGGGGGACCACGACGGAAAGACAGCACAGGGGGACCACGACGGAAAGACAGCACAGGGGGACCGCGACGGAAAGACAGCACAGGGGGACCGCGAGGGAAAGACAGCACAGGGGGACCGCGAGGGAAAGACAGCACAGGGGGACCGCGAGGGAAAGACAGCACAGGGGGACCGCGAGGGAAAGACAGCACAGGGGGACCGCGAGGGAAAGACAGCACAGGGGGACCGCGAGGGAAAGACAGCACAGGGGGACCACGAGGGAAAGACAGTACAGGGGGACCACGAGGGAAAGACAGCACAGGGGGACCGCGAGGGAAAGACAGCACAGGAGGACCGCGAGGGAAAGACAGCACAGGGGGACCGCGAGGGAAAGACAGCACAGGGGGACCACGAGGGAAAGACAGCACAGGGGGACCACGAGGGAAAGACAGCACAGGGGGACCGCGAGGGAAAGACAGCACAGGGGGACCACGAGGGAAAGACAGCACAGGGAGACCATGACGGAAAGACAGTACAGGGGGACCACGAGGGAAAGACAGCACAGGGGGACCACGAGGGAAAGACAGCACAGGGGGACCACGAGGGAAAGACAGCACAGGGGGACCACGAGGGAAAGACAGTACAGGGGGACCGTGAGGGAAAGACAGTACAGGGGGACCGCGAGGGAAAGACAGTACAGGGGGACCGCGAGGGAAAGACAGTACAGGGGGACCGCGAGGGAAAGACAGTACAGGGGGACCGCGAGGGAAAGACAGCACAGGGGGACCACAAAGGAAAGACAGCACAGGGGGACCATGAGGGAAAGACAGCACAGGGGGACCATGAGGGAAAGACAGCACAGGGGGACCACGACGGAAAGACAGCACAGGGGGACCACGACGGAAAGACAGCACAGGGGGACCACGACGGAAAGACAGCACAGGGGGACCACGACGGAAAGACAGCACAGGGGGACCACGACGGAAAGACAGCACAGGGGGACCACGAGGGAAAGACAGCACAGGGGGACCACGAGGGAAAGACAGCACAGGGGGACCACGAGGGAAAGACAGCACAGGGGGACCACGAGGGAAAGACAGCACAGGGGGACCGCGACGGAAAGACAGCACAGGGGGACCACGACGGAAAGACAGCACAGGGGGACCACGACGGAAAGACAGCACAGGGGGACCACGACGGAAAGACAGCACAGGGGGACCGTGAGGGAAAGACAGCACAGGGGGACCGTGAGGGAAAGACAGCACAGGGGGACCGTGAGGGAAAGACAGCACAGGGGGACCACGACGGAAAGACAGCACAGGGGGACCACGAGGGAAAGACAGCACAGGGGGACCGCGACGGAAAGACAGCACAGGGGGACCGCGACGGAAAGACAGCACAGGGGGACCACGACGGAAAGACAGCACAGGGGGACCACGAGGGAAAGACAGCACAGGGGGACCACGAGGGAAAGACAGCACAGGGGGACCGCGACGGAAAGACAGCACAGGGGGACCACGACGGAAAGACAGCACAGGGGGACCGCGAGGGAAAGACAGCACAGGGGGACCGCGAGGGAAAGACAGCACAGGGGGACCGCGAGGGAAAGACAGCACAGGGGGACCGCGAGGGAAAGACAGCACAGGGGGACCGCGAGGGAAAGACAGCACAGGGGGACCGCGAGGGAAAGACAGTACAGGGGGACCACGAGGGAAAGACAGCACAGGGGGACCGCGAGGGAAAGACAGCACAGGGGGACCGCGAGGGAAAGACAGCACAGGGGGACCGCGAGGGAAAGACAGCACAGGGGGACCACGAGGGAAAGTCAGCACAGGGGGACCGCGAGGGAAAGACAGCACAGGGGGACCACGAGGGAAAGACAGCACAGGGAGACCATGACGGAAAGACAGTACAGGGGGACCACGAGGGAAAGACAGCACAGGGGGACCACGAGGGAAAGACAGCACAGGGGGACCACGAGGGAAAGACAGCACAGGGGGACCACGAGGGAAAGACAGTACAGGGGGACCACGAGGGAAAGACAGCACAGGGGGACCGCGAGGGAAAGACAGTACAGGGGGACCGCGAGGGAAAGACAGTACAGGGGGACCGCGAGGGAAAGACAGCACAGGGGGACCACAAAGGAAAGACAGCACAGGGGGACCATGAGGGAAAGACAGCACAGGGGGACCATGAGGGAAAGACAGCACAGGGGGACCACGACGGAAAGACAGCACAGGGGGACCACGGCGGAAAGACAGCACAGGGGGACCACGACGGAAAGACAGCACAGGGGGACCACGACGGAAAGACAGCACAGGGGGACCACGAGGGAAAGACAGCACAGGGGGACCACGAGGGAAAGACAGCACAGGGGGACCACGAGGGAAAGACAGCACAGGGGGACCACGAGGGAAAGACAGCACAGGGGGACCGCGACGGAAAGACAGCACAGGGGGACCACGACGGAAAGACAGCACAGGGGGACCACGACGGAAAGACAGCACAGGGGGACCGCGACGGAAAGACAGCACAGGGGGACCGCGAGGGAAAGACAGCACAGGGGGACCGCGAGGGAAAGACAGCACAGGGGGACCGCGAGGGAAAGACAGTACAGGGGGACCACGAGGGAAAGACAGTACAGGGGGACCGCGAGGGAAAGACAGCACAGGGGGACCGCGAGGGAAAGACAGCACAGGGGGACCGCGAGGGAAAGACAGCACAGGGGGACCGCGAGGGAAAGACAGCACAGGGGGACCACGAGGGAAAGACAGCACAGGGGGACCGCGAGGGAAAGACAGCACAGGGGGACCACGAGGGAAAGACAGCACAGGGAGACCATGACGGAAAGACAGTACAGGGGGACCACGAGGGAAAGACAGCACAGGGGGACCACGAGGGAAAGACAGCACAGGGGGACCACGAGGGAAAGACAGTACAGGGGGACCGCGAGGGAAAGACAGTACAGGGGGACCGTGAGGGAAAGACAGTACAGGGGGACCGCGAGGGAAAGACAGTACAGGGGGACCGCGAGGGAAAGACAGTACAGGGGGACCGCGAGGGAAAGACAGTACAGGGGGACCACGAGGGAAAGATTTCAAAGGATTTATGGCCATCGGTTTCTGATCTCTGTCTATCAGTGTGGATTCCATCTGTCACAACTCTGGAGTATGCAAGTCTGCTCCTCCCTCAGCAATGATTGGACACTCCAAATCTCAAACACGAGAGTGGGAGCCTCCCCAAACATACCTTGAGCATTTGACACTGGCATGCTGACTTGCTTGCTCCCCAAGCTGTCTGTGGCACGGAAGGCCTTTGTTCCTAGATTCATGACTTCCTCCACCCGTGAAGTAAATATGCTTCCATCTAATGGATGAAACCCTCTCCCAGTGGAGACCAGAGTTCTCCAAAGCAGTGTTTGGGCCCAGGCTTGTTCCACATCGATATTAATCGATTTTCCCAATGCTCTGGAAGGAAACCCCTCTTCCTTTTTGGAGCTAACTCATTGTGTTATACACCCACCCATCCCACTACTAGGCAGACAGCGACTATCTTTCTCTGCTGATCCAGAAATGTTCAGACTCTTGTCTCATCAATGGATCATGTCCTTCAATCCTGTAAAATCTCAAGCAACTCCCGGGTGCACGCTTACTCCCTGTAACTTCCTCCTGGTTGAACTTCCAAAATCCAGGATCACTGCACACCTCAACTCTTATTCATCGCTTCTCCCATCTACGGAACCGCCTTCCATTGGCTGTGTCTCACCCTTCCCTCCAAGGCTTCAATTAGGCAGTGCACCACCATGTCTGGTCATCCCCAATTTTTAACCCTGATCTTTAATACCCCCATTGACCCTTCCAAACCCAACCATCTTACTTGCTAGTTTCAGTTTCCTTCCTGCCTCTCCTCTCCCTTCCTCCCCTCCCTTTCCTGTTTGTTCATTCCCTTGATGTACCTTGCTCTTTCACAAGCCTCACTCATGTAAAGAAGAGCAATATGTCCCGAGACTCATTGACGAGACTTGTGAAAGGATCTTTTTTTTTTAACCCTTTAAATGCCTCTTGCCGCCATTTGTGCAATCGGTTAAATCGGGTTAACTTTCATGAGCTGGTATTTCGGGCCTATACTCTGACATTGCGTGAGACCTACCTCTGAGGATGTTACTTTGCACTTGGCGATTCTCTCTAATTACATCACTTCCAAAACTCTCCCCATTGGCTGCCATTTAATGGTTTGGTTTGTAACACATGACTGCATCAAGTGTCAAATGTGTTTTACCTGTCGTGTTGTCAATGAGCAGAGGTCACGTTTAAGTAAGCAGAGCATTTACCTGTGCTGTGTTTACCTGTGTAGCGAAGCTGACAGGCCACGTCTGTGCCCAGTATTTGGCGCTGGTCCCTCACGATTTGTGACCAACAGGCATCATTGCCAACGAGAGCGATCACTGCCACCTGATGAAAGTGGAATGAAAATGTCATTGAATGGAAGTCTGATGGAGCGATAGCAGGGTGGTTGAATTTGTTACAGGTAAACTGGGAATGTTGGGGGGATGATAGTGGAGGTTCTGATACCTTGTGTCTTTTAAAAGTGTCAAACTCTGCCAGACTGAACCCCAAGCTGCCATCTCCATACAAAATCCACACCTGCTCATCAGGTCATGGTGGGATTGGGTGGAAGGGGTCACAGAAAACACAATTGAGTCACCCTGTACTGTCACTGCCATTATCCCCACGTTCACTTCCCTTTTGTCTCACCTCTGCCTCTGGCCTGCAAAGCTTGGCTCCGAGAGCAAAACCGCCACCGACCCCCAGTGTTCCAAATGCACCTGAGTGAACATCAATGGTCATCCGGGACTCGTAGGTAACGATACTCGCGAGTGTTCGGGTTGGACACCAAGTACTCACCCGGGTCCAGCCAGCCCCCTGGGCCCCGTGCACGAGTCACGTAGGCGGCGGTACCCACAAAATCCCCGCCATCGGCGACCAGGATGGCGTTGGGTGGAAGAATGTCCTCCAGGGCGAGCAGGAGGCGCACGGGATTGAGGTAAAGACCAGACGATTGTGAGGCCTTCATCCTAAGGGGACAGGGAAGTGGGGTTGATAACTTTCACCAATGAGGAGCAGGTGAGTTGTTAATGGGGAAGGAAAACTATCAAAATATTTCACATAATTTGTTTGATTATCGTAACTTTGAAGTTGAAGAATTGTCCTTGCAAAGTGATTATATTGTACACTGTCCGGCACAGTGATTGACTGTACACTACTTTTTTTTTTTACTTTTTTTTGTATGCAGCCAACGGCTGCTTGGCTGCATCATTTTCTGGGGGCACAGCTGTGCCACTGATGCAATTCCCCCTCACCAGCTAGCGGGTGCAATTCCCCCTCACCAGCTAGCGGGTACCCATTTTGCCAAAATCAGAAGGATGACAAGGCCGAGTCGACCGGCCTGATGTCAATTCAACAGCACGACAGGAGCTTGAACTCGAGACCGTAGGATCTTAAGCCAGCCATCTTAACCATTAGGCCAACACCAAGCTATACTGGACATTGTGACGTGGCACATTGCATGCTGTGGTAATTCATTGGCTTCATGTGGCACAGTGCACACTGTACATCACTCGACTGTATAAAACGGTGCACAATGATTTGGCATACAGTACATTGAGCATTGCTGCGTGGCATACAGTGCGGGCGATCACCTGATTTCGTCATCCTTTTGGCTGTCGGACTCGTGGAGCGAGTCGAGCCAGTCCGAGGGAGACCTTTTGCCACCGAGACGCCGAGACAGCTCCACTAAGAAGCATCCCGGGTCACCTGCTCAGAGTACAGTATCCATGGTATACTTGGTTTCTCCTTGAAATCTACAACATGTGGATGTTTGCATTCTTTGTGTTCTCACCTTGGACAGCAATGCGTGGCCTCCAGAAAATGCCTTTGTTTCGCATAAGTTGTTCTCTATCACGATTCACCGCAACGATGGCCGCACTTTTAGGTAGCAAGCGGCCGTACGAAAGACGAAAATCGCACACCGCTCCTGGGAAGGTAAAGCTTGCAATTGAGTCAACAAGAATGTACGTGCTGTGCGAGATGGAAGGGCAAAGACGATGGAAATGAGTGATGAGGTTGGTATGCGGGAGCGTTACCAGCGAGGACGATGGCGTCGGCTTGGCGTAAGGCGGCACGGCGGTTGTGTCGGATGTGGAGGACGTTGGAGCCACCGAGCAGACCTCTTGCCATTCCACCCAGATAACATGGAAATCCCAGTTCCTCTATTGCTTCCCTGAACAACAAAGCACCCAATTCGCCAATTAAGGTACGTGTTCCACGGGTCACCAAGTCAGATAATGACGAAAGTCAATTTCATTTCCAATTCCTTGATTGTTTGGATGAAGATCCATTGTCCTGTGATCAAGGTGAATGGCGCATTTGGGAACAATGCCAACGATACAGGATAAATCTGCTGTAGGAAATGCAGAATGAGGAAGAGTAATGTTTCTGAAATGCCATTTTACAACTTTCAACATTACCTCAGTTTCACAGAAGTTGTGGGAGGTAGCATAACTTGACTCCCAAGCAGCAATAATGGTCGTCGAGCCTTTTCCAAAATGGCTGCTGCCGCGTCCAGCTCCTGAGAACTGGCTCGCAGCAACGAGAAAGGAAGTGGTCCGAGGGGTCGTGAGGTCCACGCTCCGGCAAATAGGTTATTGAGGTGCCGCTTTAAATACCAGTTGACCATTCGCTGAGAGAGTGAGGGGGGATGAGAAGCAGGGCGGTGGGAAGCTTGAGGGGATAGTTCCCTACGAACTATGGAGTATGGATAAAGGACATCGATGGGAAGCTCCAGGAAGACTGGCCCTTTGGAAGTGAGGGTGATTGCGAAGGAAAGATGGAAGGAGAAGAAAATTTGATGGCAAATCAGTGATGATGTGGGGGGAGGAGGGAGGAGAGGGGAATTGTGGCACAAACAATGTCATGGAAACATGCAAGTGCAGACCCTCGCACGGTCGTCATGGCAAAATCATGGCAAAACAGGACCAGGCTTCTCCACACAACAATCGCTGTCCACCATTATGACCCATTGCTTTATGGATCACAATTGTAAATGGCACGCAACAATCTGCCCACCACCTTATGACGTTACCTGGTGTACCCTCCAGAGCAGTGGAAATGGCGAGTCGCAGAGAGGGAGTGATCTCTCGAACATAACGGACGGACAAACAGAGTTTGCAGACAGGGCGAAGCAAGGCCATCTGGCTAATGTCTTGCAGAGCACCACGACCCTGAGAAACATAATCAATAACATGGGCAGGATTACTTATCCTGCGATTGAACGATCTTTGTAGAACAGTCTTGGGAGGTTTGTTATTCTTAAGATAAAGTCGTGAGTTGTGAAGAGCAGAATTGTCTGTGACCCTCGTTCACATCACAAAGGTAAACCTTTTAATCCCATATTAGATATCCTCTCAACCCTCTCATTCACACACATCTCATTACGCGTTTGTTAATTAACATTCTTTGTACGTTGATCATTGCTTCACAATAACTGCAAACGAGTTATCATTTTCCTCAACTCTACCTTCAGGATTGTAGCTGCGGCGCCTCCCATCAGCACCAATGGTGACTCGGCAAGGCGAGCGTTCTGCAGGGCGGTGACCGTGTTCGTAACACCTGGGCCCGCCGTTACCACAGCGACACCAATGGTACCTGCACAAGAAATGATAACTGTGGTGCCAAACCAATTTCACCACGGTGACGACCCCATTTCACCATGGTGACAAAAGTTGACACGGCAAGGGTGAATGTGCAACAGCTACCTGTAAAGGTGTTTCATACCATGCATCACCTACTAATACACACCGCTCAGTCTGGCTGTCGCATCAGCTGCGAACACCGCTGTGGCCTCGTGCCTCACGTCGATAACCGCGATGTTGAGTGCCTCACATGCGGCCAGGATGGGAGACACGTGACCTCCGACCAGGGTAAACAACCTATCGACCCCGTGAGCTTTGAGGCACTCGGCCACCAATTCACCACCATGTCGATTGCTTTCTTCATCGACCTTGTGATGGCAAGTTGCGATGAGATCATCATCAAAATAGCTTCACAGACATTGATAAACACCACAAAATAGATAAATACGAATTTATCACTCTCACGTGACATGGAACACGAACATACATCCGGTCTGATTTGAGATTGTCATGATGATGAGCACAAAGTGCATTATTCCAGAACGTCTGTGTCCCTGTGCTGAAGAGAAAGCACACAAGAAGGAAGCACACGAACGAATCACGGCGCAAGATCACTGTGCGAGATCAGGACCATAGTTCACTAGATGATGGTGTTAGATGACGGTGTGAGTTCACAAGATCACTGTGCGAGATCACGGTGTTAAATCGGTGTGTTAAATCAGGTTGCGAGTTCACTAGATCACGATGTTAGATCATGGTGCGAGTTCATTACATCACGGTGTGAGTTCACCAGATCACGATGTTAGATCATGGTGTGAGTTCACTAAATCACGGTGCGAGTTCGCTAGATCATGGTGCGAGTTCGCTAGATCATGGTGCAAGTTCGCTAGAGTTCACTAAATCATGGTGCGAGTTCACTAGATCATGGCGCGAGTTCGCTAGATCATGGTGCGAGTTCGCTAGATCATGGTGCAAGTTCGCTAGAGTTCACTAAATCACGGTGCGAGTTCACTAGATCACGATGTTAGATCATGGTGCGAGTTCATTACATCACGGTGTGAGTTCACCAGATCACGATGTTAGATCATGGTGTGAGTTCACTAAATCACGGTGCGAGTTCGCTAGATCATGGTGCAAGTTCACTAGAGTTCACTAAATCACGGTGCGAGTTCACTAGATCACGATGTTAGATCATGGTGCGAGTTCATTACATCACGGTGTGAGTTCACCAGATCACGATGTTAGATCATGGTGTGAGTTCACTAAATCACGGTGCGAGTTCGCTAGATCATGGTGCGAGTTCGCTAGATCATGGTGCAAGTTCGCTAGAGTTCACTAAATCACGGTGCGAGTTCACTAGATCATGGCGCGAGTTCGCTAGATCATGGTGCAAGTTCGCTAGAGTTCACTAAATCACGGTGCGAGTTCACGAGATCACGATGTTAGATCATGGTGCGAGTTCATTACATCACGGTGTGAGTTCACTAAATCACGGTGCGAGTTCACCAGATCACGATGTTAGATCATGGTGCGAGTTCATTACATCACGGTGTGAGTTCACTAAATCACGGTGTGAGTTCACTAAATCACGGTGTGAGTTCACTAAATCACGGTGTGAGTTCACTAAATCACGGTGTGAGTTCACTAAATCACGGTGTGAGTTCACTAAATCACGGTGTGAGTTCACTAAATCACGGTGTGAGTTCACTAAATCACGGTGTGAGTTCACTAAATCACGGTGCGAGTTCACCAGATCACGATGTTAGATCATGGTGCGAGTTCGCTGGATCATGGTGCAAGTTCGCTAGAGTTCACTAAATCACGGTGCGAGTTCGCTGGATCACGGTGCGAGTTCGCTGGATCACGGTGCGAGTTCGCTGGATCACGGTGCGAGTTCGCTGGATCACGGTGCGAGTTCGCTGGATCACGGTGCGAGTTCGCTGGATCACGGTGCGAGTTCGCTGGATCACGGTGCGAGTTCGCTGGATCACGGTGCGAGTTCGCTGGATCACGGTGCGAGTTCGCTGGATCACGGTGCGAGTTCGCTGGATCACGGTGCGAGTTCGCTGGATCACGGTGCGAGTTCGCTGGATCACGGTGCGAGTTCGCTGGATCACGGTGCGAGTTCGCTGGATCACGGTGCGAGTTCGCTGGATCACGGTGCGAGTTCGCTGGATCACGGTGCGAGTTCGCTGGATCACGGTGCGAGTTCGCTGGATCACGGTGCGAGTTCGCTGGATCACGGTGCGAGTTCGCTGGATCACGGTGCGAGTTCGCTGGATCACGGTGCGAGTTCGCTGGATCACGGTGCGAGTTCGCTGGATCACGGTGCGAGTTCGCTGGATCACGGTGCGAGTTCGCTGGATCACGGTGCGAGTTCGCTGGATCACGGTGCGAGTTCGCTGGATCACGGTGCGAGTTCGCTGGATCACGGTGCGAGTTCGCTGGATCACGGTGCGAGTTCGCTGGATCACGGTGCGAGTTCGCTGGATCACGGTGCGAGTTCGCTGGATCACGGTGCGAGTTCGCTGGATCACGGTGCGAGTTCGCTGGATCACGGTGCGAGTTCGCTGGATCACGGTGCGAGTTCGCTGGATCACGGTGCGAGTTCGCTGGATCACGGTGCGAGTTCGCTGGATCACGGTGCGAGTTCGCTGGATCACGGTGCGAGTTCGCTGGATCACGGTGCGAGTTCGCTGGATCACGGTGCGAGTTCGCTGGATCACGGTGCGAGTTCGCTGGATCACGGTGCGAGTTCGCTGGATCACGGTGCGAGTTCGCTGGATCACGGTGCGAGTTCGCTGGATCACGGTGCGAGTTCGCTGGATCACGGTGCGAGTTCGCTGGATCACGGTGCGAGTTCGCTGGATCACGGTGCGAGTTCGCTGGATCACGGTGCGAGTTCGCTGGATCACGGTGCGAGTTCGCTGGATCACGGTGCGAGTTCGCTGGATCACGGTGCGAGTTCGCTGGATCACGGTGCGAGTTCGCTGGATCACGGTGCGAGTTCGCTGGATCACGGTGCGAGTTCGCTGGATCACGGTGCGAGTTCGCTGGATCACGGTGCGAGTTCGCTGGATCACGGTGCGAGTTCGCTGGATCACGGTGCGAGTTCGCTGGATCACGGTGCGAGTTCGCTGGATCACGGTGCGAGTTCGCTGGATCACGGTGCGAGTTCGCTGGATCACGGTGCGAGTTCGCTGGATCACGGTGCGAGTTCGCTGGATCACGGTGCGAGTTCGCTGGATCACGGTGCGAGTTCGCTGGATCACGGTGCGAGTTCGCTGGATCACGGTGCGAGTTCGCTGGATCACGGTGCGAGTTCGCTGGATCACGGTGCGAGTTCGCTGGATCACGGTGCGAGTTCGCTGGATCACGGTGCGAGTTCGCTGGATCACGGTGCGAGTTCGCTGGATCACGGTGCGAGTTCGCTGGATCACGGTGCGAGTTCGCTGGATCACGGTGCGAGTTCGCTGGATCACGGTGCGAGTTCGCTAAATCACGGTGCGAGTTCGCTAAATCACGGTGCGAGTTCACTAAATCACGGTGCGAGTTCACTAAATCACGGTGCGAGTTCACCAGATCACGATGTTAGATCATGGTGCGAGTTCGCTGGATCATGGTGCAAGTTCGCTAGAGTTCACTAAATCACGGTGCGAGTTCGCTGGATCACGGTGCGAGTTCGCTGGATCACGGTGCGAGTTCGCTGGATCACGGTGCGAGTTCGCTGGATCACGGTGCGAGTTCGCTGGATCACGGTGCGAGTTCGCTGGATCACGGTGCGAGTTCGCTGGATCACGGTGCGAGTTCGCTGGATCACGGTGCGAGTTCGCTGGATCACGGTGCGAGTTCGCTGGATCACGGTGCGAGTTCGCTGGATCACGGTGCGAGTTCGCTGGATCACGGTGCG
Source organism: Myxine glutinosa (assembly GCF_964187855.1). Classification (NCBI taxonomy): domain Eukaryota; kingdom Metazoa; phylum Chordata; class Myxini; order Myxiniformes; family Myxinidae; genus Myxine; species Myxine glutinosa. Next base: position 64,466,410 of record NC_136274.1, on the reverse strand, counting down.
AGTTCGCTGGATCACGGTGCGAGTTCGCTGGATCACGGTGCGAGTTCGCTGGATCACGGTGCGAGTTCGCTGGATCACGGTGCGAGTTCGCGGGATCACGGTGCGAGTTCGCTGGATCACGGTGCGAGTTCGCTGGATCACGGTGCGAGTTCGCTGGATCACGGTGCGAGTTCGCTGGATCACGGTGCGAGTTCGCGGGATCACGGTGCGAGTTCGCCGGATCACGGTGCGAGTTCGCCGGATCACGGTGCGAGTTCGCCGGATCACGGTGCGAGTTCGCCGGATCACGGTGCGAGTTCGCCGGATCACGGTGCGAGTTCGCCGGATCACGGTGCGAGTTCGCCGGATCACGGTGCGAGTTCGCCGGATCACGGTGCGAGTTCGTGGGATCACGGTGCGAGTTCGCGGGATCACGGTGCGAGTTCGCGAGATCACGGTGCGAGTTCCCTCGATCACGGTGCGAGTTCCCTCGATCACGGTGCGAGTTCGCCAGATCACGGTGCCAGTTCGCCAGATCACGGTGCGAGTTCGCCAGATCACGGTGCGAGTTCGCCAGATCACGGTGCGAGTTCGCCAGATCACGGTGCGAGTTCGCCAGATCACGGTGCGAGTTCGCCAGATCACGGTGCGAGTTCGCCAGATCACGGTGCGAGTTCCCTCGATCACGGTGCGAGTTCCCTCGATCACGGTGCGAGTTCCCTCGATCACGGTGTGAGTTCCCTCGATCACGGTACGAGATCACGGTGCGAGTTCACTAGATCACGGTGCGAGTTCACGAGATCACGGTGCGAGTTCACGAGATCACGGTGCGAGTTCACGAGATCACGGTGCGAGTTCACGAGATCACGGTGCGAGTTCACTAGATCACGGTGCGAGTTCGCGAGATCACGGTGCGAGTTCGCGAGATCACGGTGCGAGTTCCCTCGATCACGGTGCGAGTTCCCTCGATCACGGTGCGAGTTCCCTCGATCACGGTGCGAGTTCCCTCGATCACGGTGCGAGTTCCCTCGATCACGGTGCCAGTTCGCCAGATCACGGTGCCAGTTCGCCAGATCACGGTGCGAGTTCGCCAGATCACGGTGCGAGTTCGCCAGATCACGGTGCGAGTTCGCCAGATCACGGTGCGAGTTCCCTCGATCACGGTGCGAGTTCCCTCGATCACGGTACGAGATCACGGTGCGAGTTCACTAGATCACGGTGCGAGTTCACGAGATCACGGTGCGAGTTCACGAGATCACGGTACGAGATCACGGTGCGAGTTCCCGAGATCACGGTGCGAGTTCGCCAGTTCACGGTGCGAGTTCGCCAGATCACGGTGCGAGTTCGCCAGATCACGGTGCGAGTTCGCCAGATCACGGTGCGAGTTCGCCAGATCACGGTGCGAGTTCGCCAGATCACGGTGCGAGTTCGCCAGATCACGGTGCGAGTTCGCCAGATCACGGTGCGAGTTCGCCAGATCACGGTGCGAGTTCGCCAGATCACGGTGCGAGTTCGCCAGATCACGGTGCGAGTTCGCCAGATCACGGTGCGAGTTCGCCAGATCACGGTGCGAGTTCGCCAGATCACGGTGCGAGTTCGCCAGATCACGGTGCGAGTTCGCCAGATCACGGTGCGAGTTCGCCAGATCACGGTGCGAGTTCCCGAGATCACGGTGCGAGTTCGCCAGTTCACGGTGCGAGTTCGCCAGATCACGGTGCGAGTTCGCCAGATCACGGTGCGAGTTCGCCAGATCACGGTGCGAGTTCGCCAGATCACGGTGCGAGTTCGCCAGATCACGGTGCGAGTTCGCCAGATCACGGTGCGAGTTCGCCAGATCACGGTGCGAGTTCGCCAGATCACGGTGCGAGTTCGCCAGATCACGGTGCGAGTTCGCCAGATCACGGTGCGAGTTCGCCAGATCACGGTGCGAGTTCGCCAGATCACGGTGCGAGTTCGCCAGATCACGGTGCGAGTTCGCCCGATCACGGTGCGAGTTCACGAGATCACGGTGCGATTTCCCTCGATCACGGTGCCAGTTCGCCAGATCACGGTGCCAGTTCGCCAGATCACGGTGCCAGTTCGCCAGATCACGGTGCGAGTTCGCCAGATCACGGTGCGAGTTCGCCAGATCACGGTGCGAGTTCGCCAGATCACGGTGCGAGTTCGCCAGATCACGGTGCGAGTTCGCCAGATCACGGTGCGAGTTCGCCAGATCACGGTGCGAGTTCGCCAGATCACGGTGCGAGTTCGCCAGATCACGGTGCGAGTTCGCCAGATCACCGTGCGAGTTCGCCAGATCACGGTGCGAGTTCGCCAGATCACGGTGCGAGTTCGCCAGATCACGGTGCGAGTTCGCCAGATCACGGTGCGAGTTCGCCAGATCACGGTGCGAGTTCGCCAGATCACGGTGCGAGTTCGCCAGATCACGGTGCGAGTTCGCCAGATCACGGTGCGAGTTCGCCAGATCACGGTGCGAGTTCGCCAGATCACGGTGCGAGTTCGCCAGATCACGGTGCGAGTTCGCCAGATCACGGTGCGAGTTCGCCAGATCACGGTGCGAGTTCGCCAGATCACGGTGCGAGTTCGCCAGATCACGGTGCGAGTTCGCCAGATCACGGTGCGAGTTCGCCAGATCACGGTGCGAGTTCGCCCGATCACGGTGCGAGTTCGCCCGATCACGGTGCGAGTTCGCCCGATCACGGTGCGAGTTCGCCCGATCACGGTGCGAGTTCGCCCGATCACGGTGCGAGTTCGCCAGATCACGGTGCGAGTTCGCCAGATCACGGTGCGAGTTCGCCAGATCACGGTGCGAGTTCGCCAGATCACGGTGCGAGTTCGCCAGATCACGGTGCGAGTTCGCCAGATCACGGTGCGAGTTCGCCAGATCACGGTGCGAGTTCGCCAGATCACGGTGCGAGTTCGCCAGATCACGGTGCGAGTTCGCCAGATCACGGTGCGAGTTCGCCAGATCACGGTGCGAGTTCGCCAGATCACGGTGCGAGTTCGCCAGATCACGGTGCGAGTTCGCCAGATCACGGTGCGAGTTCGCCAGATCACGGTGCGAGTTCGCCAGATCACGGTGCGAGTTCGCCAGATCACGGTGCGAGTTCGCCAGATCACGGTGCGAGTTCGCCCGATCACGGTGCGAGTTCGCCAGATCACGGTGCGAGTTCGCCCGATCACGGTGCGAGTTCGCCAGATCACGGTGCGAGTTCGCCAGATCACGGTGCGAGTTCGCCAGATCACGGTGCGAGTTCGCCAGATCACGGTGCGAGTTCGCCAGATCACGGTGCGAGTTCGCTAGATCACGGTGCGAGATCACGGTGCGAGTTCACGAGATCACGGTGCGAGATCACTAGATCACGGTGCGAGTTCACTAGATCACGGTGCGAGTTCACTAGATCACGGTGCGAGTTCACTAGATCACGGTGCGAGTTCACGAGATCACGGTGCGAGTTCACTAGATCACGGTGCGAGTTCACTAGATCACGGTGCGAGTTCACTAGATCACGGTGCGAGTTCACTAGATCACGGTGCGAGTTCACTAGATCACGGTGCGAGTTCACTAGATCACGGTGCGAGTTCACTAGATCACGGTGCGAGTTCACGAGATCACGGTGCGAGTTCACGAGATCACGGTGCGAGTTCACGAGATCACGGTGTGAGTTCCCTCGATCACAGTGTTAAATTGGTGTGTTGAATTGGGGGTGTTGAATCAGTGTGCCAGTCCACTGGATCACTGTGTGCGTGTTGGATCGCCATGTGTGTGTGTGTGTGTGTGTGTGTGTGTGTGTGTGTGTGTGTGTGTGTGTGTGTGTGTGTGTGTGTGTGTGTGTGTGTGTGTGTGTGTGTGTGTGTGTGTTCGATCTCACACTACTAAATCGCCATGTTAATTCACGGTGCGAGTTCAAGTCACGGTTAGTAATAACGACCGTACCTCATGATTGAGTTGATAGACCAGTCCAAGCTGACGTTCCACCCACAGGAACAAGATAAAAAGCGAGGATAAGACCGTGACCAGGAGGAGGAGAGCCAGCATCGTACAGACCGAGCAGGGCAGGACCGAGTACAATGACCCTTTTCGGCGACCTTTGCACAAAGTGCGTGCCTCGTTTCCCGGAAATACAGAAACAAAACCTTGGGGAGTGACGTCAGTTGGTTGATAAACTCGCGTGTTTTCGCCGGGGTGTCACATGACCAATCAGCTTGCTAGCGCTTGCCAAACCAGGCGTTCCTTAGCAACGGTTTCCGACGGAGCGCTTGCTTGACTGCTTCTTCCAGCTGATTGGGAATGGAACCGCTGGATAAAGTATGACGTACAGTGCTCACCTTTTCCACATTAAATTCACGAATACGTGTCTTATGGAACGCACTCGAACTTATCCACGGCTCGGTGTGTGTACACCGCTCATTCGGCCGACAACAAAGTCGATTCGGTCATACACCGCCCAAAGCGACCCACATATCACATATATAATGTACACGGGATATATACATATATACACATTATATATACACATTATATAATATATACACATTATATAATATACATATAATATATTTTAGCACGCGCTACTACGCGCGTGACTTGCTACCAAGGAGGAAGCGGACAACGCGGTAAGTTTATAGTTCTTTATTCCAAAGAGGTCACTGTAGCACTGGCGCGCTCCGGGCTGCGCGCCCGGTGTATATCCTGAGGCCACGCCTACCCCTCGGGCGTGGCCGCCGCCCACTTGGTGCGCGGAATGATGTCACCACGCCAGTGGGCTTTCGTGTCCGCCACAATATACACATTATATAATATATTGTGGCGGACACGAAAGCTCACTGGCGTGAGGGCATCATTCCACGCCCCAAGTGGGCGGCGGCCACGCCCGAGGGGTAGGCGTGGCCGCGGGATATACACCGGGCGCGCAGCCTGGAGCGCACCAGTGCTACAGTGGAGCTCTTTTAATAAAGACTCTTAAACTCACCGCGTTGTCCGCTTCCTTCTTGTTGTGCAAGCAAGCGCGCGTAGCACCGCGCTTCATTTGGTGACCCTCCGACGTTCTGGTCAGCCCTCGCTGACCACCCAAATACACCATCGCAATGGCAAACAACGCGGTCCAAATGACACTCCCCGAGTTCTGGGAGACGCAAGCCGAAGTCTGGTTCCTGCAGGCAGAACCCCAGTTCCGACTTCGAGGCATCACGGTGGACGAGACCAGGTACTGCCACGTGGTCGCTTCCCTCGGGCCCGGCACGGCCGGCCACGTCGTGTCGGTCCTGAGGAACCCACCGGCCGACGGCAGGTACGAGGCGATCAAGCGTCTCCTCCTCGCCACGTTCGGCCTCACGGTGGACGCACAGGCCGACCGCCTCCTGGACCTCCCCGAGCTCGGTGACACGCGACCATCGGTCCGCATGGACCATATGCTGTCGTTGTTCGGCGACGAAACCCCGAACGCTCTATTCCGTGCGTTATTTTGACGCCAGCTGCCGGCACGAGTCCGCCTCGCGTTGGCCGGTTCTGTGACTATGGAACCCCGAGCTCTCGCTGCCGAAGCCGACAGGTTCTTCGCGGCTTTGGACGCGCAGGCGAGTTTTGGCGCGGCCGCCGCGCATCCCGAGGCTGACCCTGATGCTGATGCACCACACATCGGGGATCCCGAGGCTGACGCACGCCACGTGGCCGCCGCCACGCCACGCCCACCACCGCCGCGAAAACCGCGGCCTCCGCCTTCGCCGCAAACCTGGTGCCATTTCCACGCCAGGTTTGGCCACAAGGCGAGGACTTGTTGCCCGCCGTGCTCCTTCGGCAAGTTGGGAAACTACAAAGCCGGCGCTCGGTAGCGGCCCTGAGCGTCGGCCATTCCGGCAGCCTTCTTTTTATAACGGACACCTTGTCCGGGCACCGTTTCCTATGCGATACGGGGACACAGGTGAGCGTTATCCCTGCCTCTACGTCCCACAAGCACACCGCGGGCCGGGGCCCCGCGTTGCTTGCCGCGAACGGAACACCCATACACACATTCGGGAAGCGCTGCCTCTCCCTGCGGTTCGGAAGGCAACGCTTCGAGTGGACGTTCGTAACCGCTAGTGTCCCCATGGCGCTACTCGGTGCGGATTTCCTCTTTGCACACGGGTTGTTGGTAGATGTGAAGAACAGACGTCTCGTCCAGGCTGAAACGTTCAGCTCGCTTGCTTGCGCGTTGAGCAGCTTGTTGAGCGGCTCGCCAAGCGGCTTGCTGAGCGGTTCGGTCCCGGCGAGGTTAGTTTGTACACTTCCGGCAGCGGACGACTTCACCCGCCTCCTCGCCCGCTTCCCGGCCCTTACGCGGCCCACCTTCTCGGCGGGGGCCGTCAAGCACGGGGTGGAACACCACATCCCCACCGCCGGGCCACCGGTCTACGCCCGGGCACGCCGCCTCGAGCCGACGAAGCTCGCGGTGGCTAAAGCGGCTTTTCGCTACGCTGGAGCGGCTCGGCATCGTGCGGCGCTCCGAGAGTGCTTGGGCGTCGCCGCTTCACATCGTGCCCAAGCCCGGCAGGGGATGGCGACCGTGCGGGGACTACCGGCGCCTCAACGACGCCACCACCCCCGACCGTTACCCTGTCCCCCACATCCAGGACTTCTCCGCCCGGTTGGCGGGCATGTCCTTCTTTTCGAAGGTGGGCCTCATACGCGGCTACCATCAGGTCCCCGTCAGGCCGGAGGACATCCCGAAGACGGCGGTCATCACACCGTTCGGACTGTTCGAATTTCTTCGGATGCCCTTCGGTTTGAAGAATGCGGCTCAGTCGTTCCAGCGACTCATGGACAGCGTCTTGCGCGACTTGGATTTTGTGTACGTATACCTGGACGACATCCTCGTCGCCAGCGCGTCCCGCGAAGAGCACCTTCACCATCTCCGCACGCTCCTCGAACGTCTGGGCCAGCACGGCCTGATCGTGAACCCCGCCAAGTGCCGGTTCAGTGTTGTTGAAATCGACTTTTTGGGGCACTGCGTCACCAGGCACGGGGCCGTCCCCCTACCGGCCAAGGCGGAGGCGGTGAAGGGGTTTCCGCGCCCCCGCACGATCAAGGGGCTCCAGGAGTTCCTGGGCATGGTGAACTTTTACCATCGGTTCCTGCCCCGCATCGCCCAGCTCCTGCGCCCCTTGCACGAGGCCCTCCGAGGGAAGCCGGGCAAAGGTGACGTTACCTGGACCGCGCAGATGGACACGGCGTTCGCAGGCGCGAAGCTCGCCTTGGCTAACGCCACCTTGCTCGTGCACCCGGCGCCCGATGCACCGATCGCCCTCACCACCGACGCCTCGGACTACGTGGTGGGTGCGGTGCACGAGCAATGGGTGCGTGGTGCTTGGCAACCGCTGGCGTTCTTCAGCCGGCAGCTTCGCCCGCCCGAACGCCGCTATAGTACCTTCGACCGCGAGTTGCTCGGGCTTCACCTGGCGGTCAGGCACTTCCGCCATCTGCTCAAGGGCCGTGCGTTCACGGCCTTCGTCAACCACAAGCCACTGGTCTTCCCGATGGGCAAGGTCGCCGAGCCGTGGTCGGCCCGGCAGCAGCGTCACCTCTCGGCCGTGTCCAAGTACACGACGGACATCCGGCATGTCGCGGGGAAGGACAACCCGGTGGCGGATTGCCTTTCCCGGTCCGTCGCCCACGCCGTCCACCTTGGCATCGACTATGCCCGGATGGCGGCGGACCAGGCCGCCGACCCCGGCATCCAGGCCTTGCGGACCGCCGTCACGGGCCTCCGCGTCACCGAGGTGCCGTTCAATGGCGCGGCCCTCTTGTGCGACGTCTCCCTCGGGCGGCCTCGCCCCATCGTGCCCGCGGGCTGGCAGCGCCAGGTGTTTGACGCCATCCACGGCCTGTCCCACCCGGGCACGAAGGCCTCCCAGAGGTTGGTCACCGACAAGTTTGTCTGGCATGGCCTCCGGAAGGCCGTCCGCGGCTGGACCAGGACGTGCCTCGCGTGCCAGCGCGCGAAGGTGCACCGGCACACCCAGGCCCCATTGGCCCCGTTCACGGTGCCGGAACTAAGGTTCGACCACGTACACGTGGACCTGGTGGGACCTCTGCCCCCCTCGCGGGGTTTCACACATGTCCTGACGATGGTGGACCGCACCACCCGGTGGCCGGAGGCCGTGCCTTTGGCGGGGACGACGGCGGCGGACGTCGCACAGGCGTTCATCGCCACCTGGGTCGCCCGGTTCGGCGCCCCCTCGGACATATCGTCCGACCACGGCCCCCAGTTCACCTCGGAGCTCTGGGGGGCGGTCGCGCGGGGGCTCAGGGTCCAGCTGCACCGAACCACGGCCTACCACCCCCAGGCCAACGGCCTGTGCGAGCGGTTCTACCGCTCATTGAAGGCCGCGCTGTGGGCCACCCTCCGCGACGGCGGCTGGGTCGACAGGCTCCCCTGGGTCCTGCTGGGCCTCCGGACGGCGCCCAAGGACGACCTGCACGCATCCGCGGCGGAGTTGGTCTTCGGACAACCGCTGCGGGTGCCAGGCGAGTTCCTCCCCAACCCCACGGCACCATGGTCCCCACGGCGCAGGAGTGCTCCGCGCTGCAGGAGACAGCCCGGACGTTCGCCCCGGTGCCGACGGCGCACCACGGGCACCCGCCTACCCACATCGCCCCGGAGCTTTGCACCGCGGAGTACGTCTTCGTCCGGCACGACGCCCACCGGACACCACTGTGGCCCCTGTACGATGGGCCTTTCCGCGTGCTGGAGACCGGGGTGAAGCACTTCACCTTGGACATCGGCGGTACTCCCGACCGCGTCTCGGTGGATCGCCTCAAACCGGCCCACCTCGACGTGGACCACCCACCGCCAGTGGCTCGGCCCCGCGTCGGGGCCGCCCCCCCCCCCCCCGGCACCGCCCAGGCCCGCCGGCACGCCACCCCCCGGTCCTGCGCCCATCCCGGGTGCAGCCGGAGGCATCCCAGCTGGCATCCCTGCACCCCGGATGCCGCCGGTCGCCAGAGGGCGCTTAGGCTGGGTCATCCGTTTGCCCCGCAAACTGGCCCTCCAGGGGCGCGGGAATTCTGGGGGGGCGGGTGTGGCGGACACGAAAGCTCACTGGCGTGAGGGCATCATTCCACGCACCAAGTGGGCGGCGGCCACGCCTGAAGGGTAGGCGTGGCCGCGGGATATACACCGGGCGCGCAGCCCGGAGCGCGCCAGTGCTACAATGAGCTCTTTTAATAAAGACTCTTAAACTCACCGCGTTGTCCGCTTCCTTCTTGTTGTGCAAGCAAGCGCGCGTAGCACCGCGCTTCAATATACACATTATGTAATATACATATAATATATACACATTATATAATATACATATAATGTATATTATATAATGTATGTAATGTGTTTTTATTTGTAAACATATGCACATGCAAGTAAAGTAGAAGGAAGTTATAAGCATGGGTTGTTTTTCTGGATCCTAGCAATAACTGAGAAAATTATTCCGAAACCGTTATATTTATCAAAAAAAAAAACAATGCTAAAGTATGTATGTTCTATAAATGCCAAGACAATTCAGGGGATCGATATTAAATACAGTAACTCCAGTTATTAACGCACAGGTTGTAAACCTGGTGCGTTATAGCGTTTGCCTGGGAATTTCGGGCGCTCAAAAGTGAAGCTAGTTTCTGTCACCCATTTCTGTCGCTCATTTCTGTCGCTCATTTCTGTCGCTCAGATGTGTAAACATGACGTCATCAAATCTATATTTATAGGATAGGTTATAGGAGATATATATGTTATAGGATAGGAATATAGGACCCAAATGACCCAGAGGACCCAAATGACCCAGAGGACCCAAATGACCCAGAGGACCCAAATGACCCAGAGGACCAAAATGACCCAGAGGACCCAAATGACCCAGAGGACCCAAATGACCCAGAGGACCCAAATGACCCAGAGGACCCAAATGACCCAGAGGACCCAAATGACCCAGAGGACCCAAATGACCCAGAGGACCCAAATGACCCAAATGACCCAGAGGACCCAAATGACCCAAATGACCCAGAGGACCCAAATGACCCAGAGGACCCAAATGACCCAGAGGACCCAAATGACCCAGAGGACCCAAATGACCCAGAGGACCCAAATGACCCAGAGGACCCAAATGACCCAGAGGACCCAAATGACCCAGAGGACCCAAATGACCCAGAGGACCCAGAGGACCCAAATGACCCAGAGGACCCAAATGACCCAGAGGACCCAGAGGACCCAAATGACCCAGAGGACCCAAATGACCCAGAGGACCCAAATGACCCAGAGGACCCAAATGACCCAAATGACCCAGAGGACCCAAATGACCCAGAGGACCCAAATGACCCAAATGACCCAGAGGACCCAAATGACCCAGAGGACCCAAATGACCCAGAGGACCCAAATGACCCAGAGGACCCAAATGACCCAGAGGACCCAAATGACCCAGAGGACCCAAATGACCCAGAGGACCCAAATGACCCAGAGGACCCAAATGACCCAGAGGACCAAAATGACCCAGAGGACCCAAATGACCCAGAGGACCCAAATGACCCAGAGGACCCAAATGACCCAGAGGACCCAAATGACCCAGAGGACCCAAATGACCCAGAGGACCCAAATGACCCAGAGGACCCAAATGACCCAGAGGACCCAAATGACCCAGAGGACCCAAATGACCCAGAGGACCCAAATGACCCAGAGGACCCAAATGACCCAGAGGACCCAAATGACCCAGAGGACCCAAATGACCCAGAGGACCCAAATGACCCAGAGGACCCAAATGACCCAAATGACCCAAATGACCCAGAGGACCCAAATGACCCAGAGGACCCAAATGACCCAGAGGACCCAAATGACCCAGAGGACCCAAATGACCCAGAGGACCCAAATGACCCAGAGGACCCAAATGACCCAGAGGACCCAAATGACCCAGAGGACCCAAATGACCCAGAGGACCCAAATGACCCAGAGGACCCAAATGACCCAGAGGACCCATAATGACCCAGAGGACCCAAATGACCCAGAGGACCCAAATGACCCAGAGGACCCAAATGACCCAAATGACCCAGAGGACCCAAATGACCCAGAGGACCCAAATGACCCAGAGGACCCAAATGACCCAGAGGACCCAAATGACCCAGAGGACCCAAATGACCCAGAGGACCCAAATGACCCAGAGGACCCAAATGACCCAGAGGACCCAAATGACCCAGAGGACCCAAATGACCCAGAGGACCCAAATGACCCAGAGGACCCAAATGACCCAGAGGACCCAAATGACCCAGAGGACCCAGAGGACCCAAATGACCCAGAGGACCCAAATGACCCAGAGGACCCAAATGACCCAGAGGACCCAAATGACCCAGAGGACCCAAATGACCCAGAGGACCCAAATGACCCAGAGGACCCAAATGACCCAGAGGACCCAAATGACCCAGAGGACCCAAATGACCCAGAGGACCCAAATGACCCAAATGACCCAGAGGACCCAAAGGACCCAAATGACCCAGAGGACCCAAATGACCCAGAGGACCCAAATGACCCAGAGGACCCAAATGACCCAGAGGACCCAAATGACCCAGAGGACCCAAATGACCCAGAGGACCCAGAGGACCCAAATGACCCAGAGGACCCAGAGGACCCAAATGACCCAGAGGACCCAAATGACCCAGAGGACCCAAATGACCCAGAGGACCCAAATGACCCAGAGGACCCAAATGACCCAGAGGACCCAAATGACCCAAATGACCCAGAGGACCCAAATGACCCAGAGGACCCAAATGACCCAGAGGACCCAAATGACCCAGAGGACCCAAATGACCCAGAGGACCCAAATGACCCAGAGGACCCAAATGACCCAGAGGACCAAAATGACCCATAGGACCCAAATGACCCAGAGGACCCAAATGACCCAGAGGACCCAAATGACCCAGAGGACCCAAATGACCCAGAGGACCCAAATGACCCAGAGGACCCAAATGACCCAGAGGACCCAAATGACCCAGAGGACCCAAATGACCCAGAGGACCCAAATGACCCAGAGGACCCAAATGACCCAGAGGACCCAAATGACCCAGAGGACCCAAATGACCCAGAGGACCCAAATGACCCAGAGGACCCAAATGACCCAGAGGACCCAAATGACCCAGAGGACCCAAATGACCCAAATGACCCAGAGGACCCAAATGACCCAGAGGACCCAGAGGACCCAAATGACCCAGAGGACCCAGAGGACCCAAATGACCCAGAGGACCCAAATGACCCAGAGGACCCAAATGACCCAGAGGACCCAAATGACCCAGAGGACCCAAATGACCCAGAGGACCCAAATGACCCAGAGGACCCAAATGACCCAGAGGACCCAAATGACCCAGAGGACCCAAATGACCCAGAGGACCCAAATGACCCAGAGGACCCAAATGACCCAGAGGACCCAAATGACCCAGAGGACCCAAATGACCCAGAGGACCCAAATGACCCAGAGGACCCAAATGACCCAGAGGACCCAAATGACCCAGAGGACCCAAATGACCCAGAGGACCCAGAGGACCCAAATGACCCAGAGGACCCAAATGACCCAGAGGACCCAGAGGACCCAAATGACCCAAATGACCCAGAGGACCCAAATGACCCAGAGGACCCAAATGACCCAGAGGACCCAAATGACCCAGAGGACCCAGAGGACCCAAATGACCCAGAGGACCCAAATGACCCAGAGGACCCAAATGACCCAGAGGACCCAGAGGACCCAAATGACCCAGAGGACCCAAATGACCCAGAGGACCCAAATGACCCAGAGGACCCAAATGACCCAGAGGACCCAAATGACCCAGAGGACCCAAATGACCCAAATGACCCAGAGGACCCAGAGGACCCAAATGACCCAAATGACCCAGAGGACCCAGAGGACCCAGAGGACCCAAATGACCCAGAGGACCCAGAGGACCCAAATGACCCAAATGACCCAAATGACCCAAATGACCCAGAGGACCCAAATGACCCAAATGACCCAAATGACCCAGAGGACCCAAATGACCCAGAGGACCCAAATGACCCAGAGGACCCAAATGACCCAGAGGACCCAAATGACCCAGAGGACCCAAATTCTATGTATGTTTCTATGATGATGTATGTTTTGGTGAAAGTACATAATGTGAATACTAGTAGCAATTTTACAAAAACCATGGCATAATTTCAAATCTTGACCCGAGATGATAATTATGCTACATCATAATTTCCATGTGCCAACCTGGGCGGAATCCAAGTGGATTCACTTGACTTGTTATTATTTCGTGTGCAGCCTGTGGCTGTTGGTTGCATCATCGCTGTGAGTGCAGCTGTACCGCTTGTGCAGTGCCCCCTGTTTACAGCAAGCTGGTTCTCGTTTTGCTGACTTCAGAAGGTTAACAGGCTGAGTGAGTTAACCCACCTGGAATTGTTTAACAGCACGACAGGGTCTCAAACTGAAAACCCCAAGATCAAAAGCCAGCCATTCTTATCCGTTAAGCTAACACCAGGCTCAGTAATTCCAGGTCAAACCTGACGACTATTTCTGCTGCTACTACCTTTCCTGAGAGTCAATTATTAACGCACAGGTTGTAAACCTGGTGCGTTATAGCGTTTGCCTGGGAATTTCGGGCGCTCAAAAGTGAAGCTAGTTTCTGTCACCCATTTCTGTCGCTCATTTCTGTCGCTCATTTCTGTCGCTCAGATGTGTAAACATGACGTCATCAAATCTATATTTATAGGATAGGTTATAGGAGATATATATGTTATAGGATAGGAATATAGGACCCAAATGACCCAGAGGACCCAAATGACCCAGAGGACCCAAATGACCCAGAGGACCCAAATGACCCAGAGGACCCAAATGACCCAGAGGACCCAAATGACCCAGAGGACCCAAATGACCCAGAGGACCCAAATGACCCAGAGGACCCAAATGACCCAGAGGACCCAGAGGACCCAAATGACCCAGAGGACCCAAATGACCCAGAGGACCCAAATGACCCAGAGGACCCAGAGGACCCAAATGACCCAGAGGACCCAAATGACCCAGAGGACCCAAATGACCCAGAGGACCCAAATGACCCAGAGGACCCAAATGACCCAGAGGACCCAAATGACCCAGAGGACCCAAATGACCCAGAGGACCCAGAGGACCCAGAGGACCCAGAGGACCCAGAGGACCCAAATGACCCAGAGGACCCAAATGACCCAGAGGACCCAAATGACCCAGAGGACCCAGAGGACCCAAATGACCCAGAGGACCCAGAGGACCCAGAGGACCCAAATGACCCAGAGGACCCAGAGGACCCAGAGGACCCAAATGACCCAGAGGACCCAGAGGACCCAAATGACCCAGAGGACCCAAATGACCCAGAGGACCCAAATGACCCAGAGGACCCAAATGACCCAGAGGACCCAAATGACCCAGAGGACCCAAATGACCCAGAGGACCCAAATGACCCAGAGGACCCAAATGACCCAGAGGACCCAAATGACCCAGAGGACCCAAATGACCCAGAGGACCCAAATGACCCAGAGGACCCAAATGACCCAGAGGACCCAAATGACCCAGAGGACCCAAATGACCCAGAGGACCCAGAGGACCCAAATGACCCAGAGGACCCAAATGACCCAGAGGACCCAAATGACCCAGAGGACCCAGAGGACCCAAATGACCCAGAGGACCCAAATGACCCAGAGGACCCAAATGACCCAGAGGACCCAAATGACCCAGAGGACCCAAATGACCCAGAGGACCCAAATGACCCAGAGGACCCAGAGGACCCAGAGGACCCAGAGGACCCAGAGGACCCAAATGACCCAGAGGACCCAAATGACCCAGAGGACCCAAATGACCCAGAGGACCCAGAGGACCCAAATGACCCAGAGGACCCAGAGGACCCAAATGACCCAGAGGACCCAGAGGACCCAGAGGACCCAAATGACCCAGAGGACCCAAATGACCCAGAGGACCCAAATGACCCAGAGGACCCAAATGACCCAGAGGACCCAAATGACCCAGAGGACCCAAATGACCCAGAGGACCCAAATGACCCAGAGGACCCAAATGACCCAGAGGACCCAAATGACCCAGAGGACCCAAATGACCCAGAGGACCCAAATGACCCAGAGGACCCAAATGACCCAGAGGACCCAAATGACCCAGAGGACCCAAATGACCCAGAGGACCCAAATGACCCAGAGGACCCAAATGACCCAGAGGACCCAAATGACCCAGAGGACCCAAATGACCCAAATGACCCAGAGGACCCAAATGACCCAGAGGACCCAAATGACCCAGAGGACCCAAATGACCCAGAGGACCCAAATGACCCAGAGGACCCAGAGGACCCAAATGACCCAAATGACCCAGAGGACCCAGAGGACCCAAATGACCCAGAGGACCCAAATGACCCAGAGGACCCAGAGGACCCAGAGGACCCAGAGGACCCAAATGACCCAAATGACCCAGAGGACCCAGAGGACCCAAATGACCCAAATGACCCAGAGGACCCAGAGGACCCAAATGACCCAGAGGACCCAAATGACCCAAATGACCCAGAGGACCCAAATGACCCAGAGGACCCAAATGACCCAGAGGATCCAAATGACCCAGAGGACCCAAATGACCCAGAGGACCCAAATGACCCAGAGGACCCAAATTCTATGTATGTTTCTATGATGATGTATGTTTTGGTGAAAGTACATAATGTGAATACTAGTAGCAATTTTACAAAAACCATGGCATAATTTCAAATCTTGACCCGAGATGATAATTATGCTACATCATAATTTCCATGTGCCAACCTGGGCGGAATCCAAGTGGATTCACTTGACTTGTTTGCATTGACTTGTAATCCTGGCCCTGCCCGACAGAGCCATATGTACATCTGCTATTTCAGAGAATTTGAATGTTGATTTGAGTAATAGACACATATAGCTTTAAAACTACACCAGGTGGAACTTTGAAAAACCGGGCATAACGGGAAACATCCATGTTTCAAAATGGCTGCCACATGGCCATCGACCACCAAGAAATGCACATAAGTTCTGATGGAAACATTGTAAAAGAATGGTTTTGATGTCTACAATGGGGGATTTAGGTATGCTGAATACAATTGCGTCGCTAAAAATGGATTTTGATGAAGCCTATTTACATTATTATTGTTGATGAGGCATTCCAAGATGGCCACCCACAACAACCAGATGACATTTTCCACGCTCATAACTCAGAAATTATTGGACCTCAAGGTATGATTTAGGTGTCTTTCCCCACTAAATCAAGGTGGCCTGATTGATTGAAGAGGGTTTCATGGTTGCCTGAGGTCTAGGTCACCAGAAACCCCAGATGGCAGCCCATAGCAACTGTTAAATTTTCCCACTATCATAACTCAGACACTATATGTTTGACCGAGAGGGATGAATGAAGTTTCTTTTCCCACTAAATTGAGAGTATCATATTCAACGAGAACGGCACTCGGTAAAGAGCACATAGCTCCACCAGGCTGAACAGTTTATCTTTTGTATCCCACTGACTGAAAGGCCGAATCTGGATCCCGACCTGAACCCAAATCTTACCGGCTTGTTCTTGTCCCCCCAACTTTCGTCAACTTGTCAACTCATCCCTCAAGTTTCATCCAAATCCATCCACAACTTTTTGAGATATCCTGCTATGTATCGTTTTTGGCCCCATCTCCCAATGGTGAAGAATCACGTAAAAAATTCTACTAGCCGGATCTGAATGCGGATCTTCACCAAAATCTAATCATTTCATCCTTGCCGTCTAATCATTCTAATCAATCTAATCATTTCATATCTCTGACAAATTTCGTCCGAATCCATCCACAACATTTTGAGAAATCTTGTTCACAGACAGACAGACAGACAGACAGATAACAGACAGGTGAAAACATAACCTCCATCCACCTTCGGTGGCGAAGGTAAACATCACTGAAAGAGTGACACTTGGAAAAACAGAACACAGTATAGTCAGTGGAGCATCCTTTTGACCTCAAAAATAATTGGTGGGTGAATTCAGTGACCTGATATGCAAACCGTCTTCAAATTTTGAATTAATCAAATGGAAATTCAGAATTTTAGAAATTTGGCCTATGTTGACCTTTTTGCCCAGGCTGATCTCAAAAATAGTTGGTGGTTGAATTCAGTAAGCCGACATGTATATCCTATTCAAATTTCAAGTCAATCAGATGAAAATTGAGGATTTTAGGAATTTGAAAAAAAGTTGTTGACCTTTGGCCTATGTTGACCTTTTGACCCAAAAATATATAGGATTTTGTCAGAGCACGAACTCTACCATTTGGTAAAGTTTCGTGAAGATCGGTTTAAAATTGTGTCCTGTAGGCAAGTATAAGTGAGCAGACAGACAAACAAATAAACATATGTCACCCACAGGGTGAACCGTATCTTGCCAAAATGTGAAAATTCCGTTTTTTCGTCATGACGTCATCAAATGACGTCATAGCGTCAAACTGTTTACAGATCTGGGAAGCACTCATCAAGGGCATTCATATGAGGTATTACTCGATATGGTACCTACGATTTCAAAATTTGACCTTGGGGTCAATAATTTTCGACCTCCAGCGCTAACCATGAAGGTCAAGGCCGATCGCCACCAAAAACTAATCAGCTGAGCGCCGGACCATATACTAGATTCCCATGAAGTTTGGAGACGATCCGATCAAAGTTACTCAAAAAATTAGTGTTTCGTCGACCTCCATGATTGACCACAAAGTGACCTTGACCTTTGACCTTGACCTTCAAAATTTTGTGTGCTGAAGGGTATCTCTATAGGACTCTGATATGCGAAGTTACAGGAGTTTCCAATAATAACTGTGGTCTACAGAGTGATCTAAACGTGAAAAAAAAATGATTAACCACAAACAAAAAAACATACAAGCTGACTAATACATCTTGCAAAAACTTCGTTTTGGCAAGATAAAAATGAACATATGTCACCCACAGGGTGAACCGTATCTTGCCAAAATGTGAAAATTCCGTTTTTTCGTCATGACGTCATCAAATGACGTCATAGCGTCAAACTGTTTACAGATCTGGGAAGCACTCATCAAGGGCATTCATATGAGGTATTACTCGATATGGTACCTACGATTTCAAAATTTGACCTTGGGGTCAATAATTTTCGACCTCCAGCGCTAACCATGAAGGTCAAGGCCGATCGCCACCAAAAACTAATCAGCTGAGCGCCGGACCATATACTAGATTCCCATGAAGTTTGGAGACGATCCGATCAAAGTTACTCAAAAAATTAGTGTTTCGTCGACCTCCATGATTGACCACAAAGTGACCTTGACCTTTGACCTTGACCTTCAAAATTTTGTGTGCTGAAGGGTATCTCTATAGGACTCTGATATGCGAAGTTACAGGAGTTTCCAATAATAACTGTGGTCTACAGAGTGATCTAAACGTGAAAAAAAAATGATTAACCACAAACAAAAAAACAAACAAACATACAAGCTGACTAATACATCTTGCAAAAACTTCGTTTTGGCAAGATAACAAACACAAACAAACAAACTGGAGTGATCAACATTCTTGCAAAAAAAAACAAAAAAAATTTTTTTGCCACCTAATGAAAAATCACTCATAGAGTGACACTTGGCAAAATAGAACAAAGCAGAATGGCACTCAGTAGAGCATCCTTTTGACCTCACAAATAATTGGTGGTTGAATTCAGTTAACTGATATGTAAATCCCATTCAAATTTCAAGTGAATCGGATGAAAATTGAGGATTTTAGAAAGAAAAAAAAAGTGGTTGACCTCTGGCCTACGTTGACCTTTTGGCCTACACTGATCTCAAAAATAGTTGGTGGTTGAATTCAGTTAGCCGATATGTAAATCCTATTCAAATTTCAAGTCAATCAGATAAAAATTGAGGATTTTAGAAATTTGAAATGGTTGTTGACCTTTGGCCTATGTTGACCTTTTGGCCTATGCCGATCTCAAAAATAGTTGGTGGTTGAATTCAGTAAGCCGACCTGTATTCAAATTTCAAGACAATCAGATGAAAATTGAAGATTTTAGGAATTTGAAAAAAAGTTGTTGAGCTTTGGCCTATGTTGACCTTTTGGCCTATGATGATCTCAAAAATAGTTGGTGGTTGAATTCAGTTTGCCTATATGTATATCCTATTCAAATTTCAAGTCAATCGGATGAAAATTGAGGATTTTAGAAATTTGAAAAAGGTGGTTGACCTTTGGCCTATGTTGACCTTTTGACCTTTTAACCCCAAAATATATAAGATTGTTTCGGACCACGAACTCTACCATTTGGTAAAGTTTCGTGAAGATCGGTTTAAAATTGTGTCCTGTCAGCAAGTATAAGTGAGCGGACAGACAAACAAACAAACACACAAACACACAAACAAACAAACTGGAGGGATCAACATACTTGCAAAAAAAAATAAAAAATTTGCCACCTAATGAAAAATCACTCAGAGCGACACTTGGCAAAATAGAACAAAGCAGAATGGCACTCAGTTGAGCATCCTTTGGACCTCACAAATAATTGGTGGTTGAATTCAGTTAACTGAAATGAAAATACTATTCAAATTTCAAGTCAATCGGATTAAAATTGAGGATTTTAGAAATTTTGAAAAAGTGATTGACTTTTGGCCTATGTTGACCTTTTGGCCTATGCTGATCTCAAAAATAGTGGCTGGTTGAATTCAGTTGGCTGAAATGAAAATCCTATTCAAATTTCAAGTCAATCGGATTAAAATTGAGGATTTTAGAAATTCAAAAAAAAGTGGTTGACCTTTGACCTACGTTGACCTTTTGGCCTAGGCTGATCTCAAAAATAGTTGGTGGTTGAATTGAGTAAGCCAATATGTAAATCCTATTCAAATTTCAAGTCAATCGGATTAAAATTGAGGATTTTAGAAATTTTGAAAAAGTCATTGACTTTTGGCCTATGTTGACCTTTTGGCCTATGCTGATCTCAAAAATAGTGGCTGGTTGAATTCAGTTGGCTGAAATGAAAATCCTATTCAAATTTCAAGTCAATCGGATTAAAATTGAGGATTTTAGAAATTCAAAAAAAAGTGGTTGACCTTTGACCTACGTTGACCTTTTGGCCTAGGCTGATCTCAAAAATAGTTGGTGGTTGAATTGAGTAAGCCAATATGTAAATCCTATTCAAATTTCAAGTCAATCGGATTAAAATTGAGGATTTTAGAAATTTGAAAAACGTGGTTGACCTTTGGCCTATGTTGAACTTTTAGCCGAAGCTAATCTCAAAAATAGTTGGTGGTTGAATTAATTGAGCCGATATGCAAATCCTCTTCAAATTTCAAGTCAATCGGATGAAAATTGAGCATTTTAGAAATTAAAAAAAGTGGTTGACCTTTGGCCTACGTTGACCTTTTGGCCCACGCTGATCTCAAAAATAGTTGGTGGTTGAATTCAGTAAGCCGATATGTAAATCCTATTCAAATTTCAAGTCAATCGGATTAAAATTTAGGATTTTCGAAATTTCAAATGGTTGTTGATCTTTGGCCTATGTTGACCTTTTGGCCTATCTGATCCTATCTGATATTTTCCCTATCTGAGCTGATCTCAAAAACAGTTTTGTCGGACCACGAACCATTTTGTCGGACCATTTGGTGAAGTTTCGTGAAGATCGGTTTAAAATTGTGTCCTGTTGGCAAGTATAAGTGAGCGGACAGACAAACACACAAACAAACACACACACAAACAAACAAACAAACCCGAGTGAGCAACATTGTTGCAAAAAAAAAAAAAATTTGCCAAGTAACAAACAGACAATCAGACGAACACACAGACAGACAAAACCACAAACGCAACCGACCAATATACTTGAAAAATCTTCGATTTTGCAAGTAATAAACATATTGATCCGCTTCCCAATAATCGCGCAAAGACCAACCTCATCTCAATACTTGTTCAATATATGCCGGAGGTTCAGAAACGATGTGTTAATGAGGATGAAGTGAACCTTTGATTGGTACAAATGGTTAACGAGTAAGCCGATACACTGGTGATACACACTCACTCACTCTCGGCGGACCCAGGTCACCTCAGCATTCTGGTCGAACCAGGAGTCCAACTTGTGCTGCAAGGCCCAAAATAAATATTGCTAATATTATCTTTAAACCCATTTCGAATCTTTTCTTCTCTTTCACTTTCTGAAATATCAAAGAATATCAAGAATAGCAATATCAAATTCCTGAATAGACAATATAAAAATTGGAGTAATTACAAATCAAATATTTTCATTGTATTTACAACAATAATCATTTTAGAGGAGAATCCGTTTGTGCCCCTCAGGGCTGGTCAGTATTCCAAGATTAAAATTTCATGGGAATTGGTGGAAACACGAGTTACAAATAAATAATTAATAACGGTTTTGTATTGGCCAAAATCGATATTATAAAGTAGCAGTGTCCATTCATCTGTAAGTCGCCTAACTACTCCCTCCGTTTTGGGACTAGCCCCTCCGAACATTCTGTGGAACCTTTTGGGGTCCCAATGGGTGTCCTAAGGTGGGTGGTAGGTTTCATATTTCCTCACTACAATTATGATTTTGAGTTTCCACCTATACGAAGTGTTTCATATCCCTCCTTTCTTGCCAGCAAATTCATCTGTATTGGTTATCATGTCAGAATGGCGTTTCTATTAGTTTACCTCATGAGTGTTTGTAACATTGTATTTTATTATATTCATGGTATAGTATTAATTTGTGATCGGAATGATGCTTTTCGGAATGAAAATAGAGACAGATTGAGTTTAAAGGAGAATGAGGAAATGGTACATGAGAAAGCGGCACTGCAGAAGAAAAGTTTTGTTTTTTCACCTATCGGAATGGAAGGCTGTGATGTTTCTTCATCCATCATGGGCGATTATATTATCTGCAAAAGACAGCTTGAATTATCACCAAGACGGAGTTTTTATTTCTTCTTTGGGAGAATTATTCTTCAATTGTCTCACATGTGGTCGAGGAGAACTTGTATTCACAGGTTTGGCATTGGCAGTTTCGCCATTTACCGCATGTGGAAGCATTATCCGTTTCCGCATTAAGCGAGTACTTGTGTGGACTTTTCCGTCAACATCACAACACGTTCGCTCGAGACTTTTTGCTATTTTCTGTAATAACCCATTTTCTTCATAGTGACACATGAGAGCCAATCCATTGTCCCCAGCCAACACTATCACCATTGTTATCAGTCTCATCGTCATCATTAAAGATACTGTCCTGTGACTCCCCTCGGTGAAGACCGGGAAATCACGGATGGCACTTCGAGCGTTAATTTGAGGCGACAATCAAACACGGACTCACGATACATGCACGGGAGGAAGGGAGAATATGAAGAAGCGGGCGCTTTTACCTGTCGGTCCCGTGCGCAGTCTTCAACCCTGCAAATTAATAAACTCAAAGAAAACCGAATTAGAATGTACAATGAAATAATATTTATTAAACGGAACCCGAAACAATGGAACGCGCCGATAAAAACTAAAACCTAGGTTGGGATCCCACACACCAGACTTGCACACGGACGAGGGAATATATATGAAAGAAAACACATCGGGTGTGTGTTTGTGCTGGCTTAGCTCTGCCTGGCTGCAGTGGCAGGGATCGTCAGGGATCATCAGGCTCCGAACGCAGTTGTCCGACGCGGCTCCGGTTGGTGGGGAGTAGGCCTCGATTTGCCCTTGATCACTCGGCATCGATAAGGCCATTGTTTTCACTCTGCTAGGCCCACGTATACTGCAGAGCAGCAAGCCTCGCCCCTGCTTCTCCACACTGCAGTGGCAAGCCGCATTGGTACGCCCGTCGCTCGCACCGAGAACCCAACTCTTTGTGCCCACTCAACCATCTCTCCACCAAAGTCCGAAGGCAAGACAATCCAGCGGAATGTAAGGGAAGTCCAGGGCCGGTAGAAGGTCCAAGCGCAAGCGAGCAGTCTAAACCGAGAGAACAAAAGGGGACGTCGATGCTGACAGAGCCAAAATGCGACCGCTCGCTATGGGATCCAGAACAAGAAGAAGGGTAAAATTCCGGCTCGCGAGTTGTTTTGTCGCTCATTGTCTGACGTCACCGGCCCTCCCGACCAGTCGTGTGATCTGCCCACCAAACCCTTTGACCAATCCGCCGTGAGGTGGGCGTGGCCTCAGCCTGCCTGAGCAATGAGTGTTGCCATGCAAGTTGGTGTTGTAGCTGGCTGCGGCTCCATCGGCAGTGCCCCGAACTGGTTTCTGGTGAGTTTTATTGTTATTGTGGCAGAGGGAAATTTAAGTAGTGTGTGCGGTGTAACTAATGGGCCCAACGAATGTCTATGGTGCATTGCCATACGGGACAAAGGAATGATCATCATCAATTTGATTTCAGACCAGGTCACTCGACTCTGGACATGATGCTTCTGCTGTCTCAACAATGGATGGAGGTCCTCAATGCCAAACAGGAAATTAGAGCTGTCTTCCTTGACATATCTCGTGCCTTCGATATGGTCTGGCACCCCGCTCTGCTCACCAAACTCTCCTCCTATGGTATCCATGGAAATCTCCACGCATGGCTTGCGGACTTTCTCTCCAGTCGTAATCAACGTGTGGCCCTGAATGGATTCCTCTCATCTCCCCTTCCTGTTCAGGCTGGAGTTCCCCAAGGCAGTGTTCTGGGCCCTGTGCCGTTTCTGGTCTTCATCAATGATCTCTCCGACTCTCTGGAAAATCCTCTCTATCTCTTTGCTGATGACTCCACTCTCTGCCGCTCCATTCCTCATCCTTCAGATCGGCAATCTGCAGCCTCCCCACTCTCTGCAGAACTGGACAAAATCACAGACTGGTCAAATAAGTGGAACATGTCTTTCAATCCTGACAAATCTCACACTCTTACTACGCCTCTCCGAAAAGACCGACTAGACAACCCTCCCATCCACTTTCTGAACAATCCTCTCCAAGAAGTGCTGTCACTCAAGCTTTTGGGTCTCACTATCTGCCATGATCTTTCCTGGGAAAACCACATTTCAAATCTGGCCTCCAAAGCCAGTCGCCAACTGAGCATCCTCCATCGTGCAAAGTCATCACTTGGCACACCTGATCTCCTCACCACATACAAGGCTTTCATCCGCAGCTCAATGGAATACTGTTCTCCCATCTGGGCCGGTGCTCCTGCCTCACACCTAGCTCGGCTTCACGCTGTCGAAACCAAAGCTTTCAGAATCGTTAGATTCTCCCGCGCTGAAGCTAACTCCGAGGGTCTTTCACTTACTCACCGCAGGCAGGTTGGTGGTATTTCTGTCTTCTACCGACTCCTCTCCGGCCTTGTTCCCCCAGCTTTCTCTGGGCTCTGTCCCCCAATATTCCTACAGGTCGCACAAGATCTGCCTGCAACCCTCTGATGGTTAAACTGCCAAAATCAAGACTATCTGCTCACCTTCACTCCTTTATTCCTCTTTTCTCCCACCTCTGGAACAAACTCCCTCACCCTCTTCAATCCCACTCCTCCCTCCAGGTCTTTAAAACATCTGTTCACCACCATCTCTTATCTTCCCCCATCCAAAACCTTGATCTTTTCTACAGCTGCTAATTTCACCCCAGATCCACTCTTTTGAAATACCAACTTCTTTCCTGGAAGTCCTTGCAGTGTCCTTGTGTTTTATACTTCTACCCCTTCCCACGCCTCCTCCCCCCCAAGCCCTCTCCCTCCCACAGATCTCCCGATGTCCCTGCTCTCAAATGTTGTGTTTGTGTGCTTCCCCTTCTCTCCCCATCTTGTCGACCGCTCCCCTTATTTTGTGTTTTATGTGTCGGTTTGACTTTTTTTATGCGTCGGTTTTATGTGTCGATTTGACTTTTTGTGTGATAAATGTCAGCTCTTTAACGAGCCACGATCTTGTATACAAAAAAATAATAATAATAATAAATAAAAATCACAGAGGGAACGACGTACAAGGTAGTCATTAACATAATCCCTATAAATACTTAACATGCCCCATTCCTCGTAATGGGGACGAAGATACACTTAATCTGACATACGGGCTTGACAGGTCCTCTACTTATTTACATTGAAATGGTTCTTGCTACCCACGAGTACCTACCTATGCACATCTACCTAAATCTATATATATATTACTACCACAAAATTCATAACAATACATTGATTTTACACAGTTCTACTCCCACAGTTTTGGGGTCAGCCCCACCAAATGTTTCTGTGCAGATTTGGGGGTCCCTGCACGTATCCTGAAGTGGGTGGGAGTTTTCATAAAATTTTTCAAAACATTTTTCGTGAGATGTCGGGCTCCCACCCATGCATAGGATGGGTACCTCGCTAGTTTATTATAATCTAGAACGTTTTCTAATTACTGCAAACATTTTAACATTTATCTGGAAAAATTAGTGTTACAAATGGACGTTTCACTTTGCAGGTTCAGAAGAAAAACACCAAAAATCATTTTTCGGTTGGACCATTGGTGTCATTTCTATGACTAATTTATTGATGTCCTGGTGGTGTTGGTGCGTTATCACTAGACTACGGATTTATATGTTAAGAAAATAGGCCTTTTATGTTTTGAAAAGCGGAAATTTTTTTTTTTATGTGAAAAAATCCCGAAATAATTTTTTCCCCCGTTTTATTCATTTTTTATTATTACCAAGTTTTTCAGAAATCAGTCAAAAAAAGAACAAAAAATGGTAAGCTTTTTCCTGCACAACATTAAGCACTCTGGGCTAGTAAACAGGTAAAAAATGACGTTCAGGTGCCTTTATTGCAACCGCATTGTTTGATAAGTAGAGGACTAGAAGAAATTGACAAGACCCTTTTAGGAACGGTTAAAGTAGGTGTTTGAAATCATTATCTTGGTAATGTTCTCCTTGGTGAGGCGGTGTCGGCGGTCGGTGAGGACGTTTCTGTAGACGGAGAAGG
Source organism: Myxine glutinosa (assembly GCF_964187855.1). Lineage (NCBI taxonomy): Eukaryota > Metazoa > Chordata > Myxini > Myxiniformes > Myxinidae > Myxine > Myxine glutinosa. Next base: position 64,440,511 of record NC_136274.1, on the reverse strand, counting down.
ACCTTTCCACGTCGACGCTGACGATGGGGCAGTACCTCAAGAGGGGGATGTCGGCAAGCTTGACTCCAGCCGGCACACCAACCTCAGATCTGTGCTGATCTCCATCCAGGATCAAAGCCACTGTCCTCAGCACACCAATGTCGGGATTGCGCTGCAGCACCGCCTTGAACTTGGTGAGCAGGATCTCCTTACGGCAGCCTCGGATCTTTTCGAGCTCCTCCTTGGCCTGATCAAGGAGCTGGAAGGCCTTGGCCAGCTCCATGCCGGCCTCCTCCAGCTGCTTAAGGATCTTCGGGATGAACGACACGTGGGCATTTAAGAAGACCAAACTGAGCTTGATGTCCGCCTTTCCGAACAGGTCCTTGGCACTCCGGATTGCCATCGCGTCGTCATCGTTCAGCTGGTCCACAATGTCCTTGACGGCCTCGAAGTGCTCGGCGTAAAACACCGCGGCGTCGATCCACGTCCCCCACCGAGTCAGAATGGGCTCCGGGGGGAGAGAAAGATTGGGCTGCTGGCTCCTTCCAAAAGACAACACGCGACGGGGCTTTGACGAACACCTTCTTCGTCGTGGCATTCAGGTCGTTGACGTCCTTGAACATTTCTCGGACTGTCTCGCAGACACGGTGGAGCGCGTGGGCAACGCAAGTCACATGCAGCAAGTCCGGGAAGAGTTCCTTCAGGGCATGGCCGGCCTTGATCATATAGGCCGCGGCGTCGCTGACGAGGACCTTGAGGCACTCCGGCTTGAAATCAGGCCAAAGATAGCGCAGCGTGTCATTGATTGCATGCACGATCTCCCCGGAGTTGGTCTTCTCCAGAAACATGCACTGGACGAGGTGGGGACGAAAGTACCCCTCCTTGGACAAGCGTCCCGCGATGATGTTGGCCACATATCGACCTGCCGAATCGGTCGTCTCGTCGACGGACAGCCAGATGGGCTGCTGTCCGAGGTCGGCATGGATCCCCGGCAAGGCCTCATCGTAGCACTTGTCGAGGTAGTGCTTTCGAATCCAGCTTTCATCGGGGATCTGGAGAGTGATGTGCTTCTCCAGGAACGACCGGAGGGCAGGGTTTTCCAATTTCGACCATGGGATGCCAGCGGCCAGCATGGCCTGGCACAGCTCCTGAGCCACGACGTCGCACTTGTGCCTCTTTCCGCCACCAAAGTCCTCCATGGTGGCTTGCGTGACCGTCCTCTTCTTCTTCAAGGCCAAGTTGCTCTTGTGGCGGTCTCCTCGGACATGTTGGGCCAGCTCAGACTTCTGCTTCGCCCGGAAAGTCTTTTCACAAGCTCGACAGAAAGCCGTGTCACTCGACACGTACTTGAAGGTGGCCCCATCGCCGCCAACGTTGAATTCCTTCAGCCACTTGTCACGAAGAGCAGCACTCATCTTGATAGGAGACTTGTTCACACTTTGTGTACACTCTCTCACTGTAGTACACCACCTCACTGCTGTACACGCTGGGGACGCAACGCACGCAAGTGGACGCAACGTTTTGTTTTTGAGATCGATCGCAGTTAAAAATTTCGATCGCAGTTACAAATTTCGATCGCAGTTTAAAATTTCGAAAAATTCCCTAATTTTTTTTAGCGTTGCCAGACATTTTCGACCAAAAAGGGCATTTTATTTTATTTTTCCCGAAAAAGGGCGAAATTCTTTTTTTCTCCGAAAATAGCAAAATAATTTTTTTGTGCGCAAAAAAGCCGTTTTATATGAAAAAATATTTTTTATTTTTTCACATAAAAATCCGATGTGCAGTTATCACATAAAGAAATCAAAGGTAAGTTAATTTTGATTGTTTTCTAGTCCTTTATTTCTTTTCCTCATGTAACACACAGTATTTTCCGTTGATGTTGATATCTGTTGTTTTGCGGGTGTAGTATACTGCTTTATTTCACCAGGTTTTCACCAGGTTTCACCTCTATTTTCATGTGTACTTTTGCAAAATATGACACTATTTCTCTACAATAAATATTGTTCCCAGATAATAGTATTTTCATCGTTTAGACAATGCAAACTTGACCAAGTCGATTATTGTGCTTCCGCATGTTTCAAAAGCATCTGTTGGCTTAGCGGTTAGGGTGTCGGCTTGGGATCCTAGGATCCTGGGTTCGAATCCCGGTGGATCGCTGAATTAACACCAGGGGGGTTGACTCAGCCTGGCATCCTTCCGAGGTCGGCAAATTGAGTACCAGCTCACTGGTAATTCCCTGTGTGTCGCAAGAGGCGACTAACAGGTTGGCGGCAAGAAGGGCATCTGGCCATAAAACATTGCTTCAAAAAGGGGACCACGGTGCCCCAAAAAGGCCAACCCCTGCTCTGTGGGGAAAAATGGCCTCTAAATGTGGTTCTGTTTTTTCTGTTCACATGTTTCAAAACATCAAAGTGCATCCCCATCAAAGTTTCCAAATGCCCCATCAAAGTTTCAAAAGAAATACTACTATCCTCATTACCAGTGCAGTTATTCACCCAAGTTTCAACTCTCTTGCTCAAATTGTGTAGGAGGAGTTGTGAGGCATGTCGGACATCCGGATCAGTGGAGTGTAGAAACCAGGTCATGATTGTCCAATCAAAAGTTAGTCATAGATCATGTCGGTCTGTACCGGTGTGACAAGTCGGAGCAAAATCAGTCAGATAGTCTTGTAGATATGGACCGGTTTCAGTCGTGCGTTGAAAAGTAGGTCACTGTTCCGGGGGTCACAAGAGCCCAATCAAAATTTTGAAATCAGCAGCACAGTCCTCACCACCAGTGCAGTCATTCACCAAAGTTTTAATTTTCCAGCTCAAATTGTGCAGGAGGAGTTGCATGACATGACGGACGTACATACAGACGTCATCGCATTATCACCAACTTTTCTTAAATGTACGGGAATAACAAGGGAGTGTTGTCATCCAAACCAGATGTTTCTATGACATTCCATTCTATTTTTACATGAAAAAATTGAAAACGCCCTCGTACTGATATGTTTCTGGCCACCATTTTATTTTTTGCTTGTTTTGCAGTCAAAAATTAAAAAGGAAACTTGGTGACGTCATTTTTAGATTCAGCACAACAAGTTAGAGAGTCATGTTGCAAACTTGTACTAAAAATGCCCATTAAAGTCGATTTTTCTGAAATATGACCCAGTCTATATTTACCAAGAGCCAATCAGCAGATTGTGAGGACATGATACAAACAACGCCATGTTTTTGAATAGGGTGGCTTGAAAGTCACTTTACCACTCCCCAGTACTACTTCCCACTCCCTTCACACCACCTGTTCCAAATTAGTTCTCAAACTCTTCTGATATACAGGTTTTATTGTTTGTTTTTATTAGTTTGTAATATTTAATCAGACATTGTATCTATATGCGCTCCATCATTCTTCTTGCACCACTGAATTCATCACCAAGTCGTCTTCGACATCTTGTGGAGTCACCTGTGCAAAATAGGCCATGACTGGAGGGCGCCATTCTTCAATTGGCATGTGCCAGTTTGTCAACACTTCCTCCTTGATGATGATCCACAAAGTTGTCTGGAGTCGTTAGGTTTCGACTATGTGGTGGCCACGGTAGAGGAGCTCGTGCTGTTAGTGATCCACATCCATTAATGATTAAAGGAACGTTTCATTGAGATAGTCCTGAACGTTCAATGTAAAATGAGAAGGTGCCTCGTCTTGTTGAAACCAAACCAGCTTTCAGCTTTTGCCGCAGTAACAGGTGTGGTACCAGCTAGTTTCGTAATGATATGCTTGTGGGCTGTGGGGTGTATGGGCCCATCAAAGCAATAGTAACCAAATGCATGCGTTGAGGTCATGTGGTGGACGATGCTCCAATTCTAATGTGAAATGTGGACTTTACTGAGACCTGCGAACAGCAGAACACTGCGAACTTAGGGGGAAAACGGGAAAATATGTTTGGCGACTTTAGCTTTAAATTTATCCAAACTGTAACCTTCATTAACATGTTTGTGCATTGTGTTTGTGCTTTTTATTTTCATGAGTACAAGAGTTATTAAGAACATAAAATAAAATCTATTTTCCTTAGTCATTATTTCATGTGCAGCGTGTGGCTGTGGATTGCATCATTTCTGGGAGCACGGCAGTGTCTTGTTTCCAGGAAGCAGATATACTCATTTCGCCGACCTCGGAAGGATGACAGGCTGTCAACCCACCCACGTGGCGTTAGCTAAAGGCCCGACAGGGGCTCAAACACATGACCCTAATGTCTTAAGCTAGGAAACTTGATCGTTAAGCCAACACGAAGCTGATTTTCCTGTATCAAGAACATTAAATTACGTTTATTTTCTTGAGTTAAGAACATGAAACTTCCCTTTAATAACAAGTCAAGTGAATCCACTTGGATTCCGCCCAGGTTGGCACATGGAAATTATGATGTAGCATAATTATCATCTCGGGTCAAGATTTGAAATTATGCCATGGTTTTTGTAAAATTGCTACTAGTATTCACATTATGTACTTTCACCAAAACATACATCATCATAGAAACATACATAGAATTTGGGTCCTCTGGGTCATTTGGGTCCTCTGGGTCATTTGGGTCCTCTGGGTCATTTGGGTCCTCTGGGTCATTTGGGTCCTCTGGGTCATTTGGGTCATTTGGGTCCTCTGGGTCATTTGGGTCCTCTGGGTCATTTGGGTCCTCTGGGTCATTTGGGTCCTCTGGGTCATTTGGGTCCTCTGGGTCATTTGGGTCATTTGGGTCATTTGGGTCCTCTGGGTCATTTGGGTCATTTGGGTCCTCTGGGTCCTCTGGGTCCTCTGGGTCATTTGGGTCCTCTGGGTCATTTGGGTCCTCTGGGTCCTCTGGGTCATTTGGGTCCTCTGGGTCCTCTGGGTCATTTGGGTCCTCTGGGTCATTTGGGTCATTTGGGTCCTCTGGGTCATTTGGGTCCTCTGGGTCATTTGGGTCCTCTGGGTCATTTGGGTCCTCTGGGTCATTTGGGTCCTCTGGGTCATTTGGGTCCTCTGGGTCATTTGGGTCCTCTGGGTCATTTGGGTCCTCTGGGTCATTTGGGTCCTCTGGGTCATTTGGGTCCTCTGGGTCATTTGGGTCCTCTGGGTCATTTGGGTCCTCTGGGTCATTTGGGTCCTCTTGGTCATTTGGGTCCTCTGGGTCATTTGGGTCCTCTGGGTCATTTGGGTCCTCTGGGTCATTTGGGTCCTCTGGGTCATTTGGGTCCTCTGGGTCCTCTGGGTCCTCTGGGTCATTTGGGTCCTCTGGGTCCTCTGGGTCATTTGGGTCCTCTGGGTCATTTGGGTCCTCTGGGTCATTTGGGTCCTCTGGGTCCTCTGGGTCCTCTGGGTCCTCTGGGTCATTTGGGTCCTCTGGGTCATTTGGGTCCTCTGGGTCATTTGGGTCCTCTGGGTCATTTGGGTCCTCTGGGTCCTCTGGGTCATTTGGGTCCTCTGGGTCATTTGGGTCCTCTGGGTCATTTGGGTCCTCTGGGTCATTTGGGTCCTCTGGGTCATTTGGGTCCTCTGGGTCATTTGGGTCCTCTGGGTCATTTGGGTCCTCTGGGTCATTTGGGTCCTCTGGGTCATTTGGGTCCTCTGGGTCATTTGGGTCCTCTGGGTCATTTTGGTCCTCTGGGTCATTTGGGTCCTCTGGGTCATTTGGGTCCTCTGGGTCATTTGGGTCCTCTGGGTCATTTGGGTCCTCTGGGTCATTTGGGTCCTATATTCCTATCCTATAACATATATATCTCCTATAACTTATCCTATAAATATAGATTTGATGACGTCATGTTTACACATCTGAGCGACAGAAATGAGCGACAGAAATGGGTGACAGAAACTAGCTTCACTTTTGAGCGCCCGAAATTCCCAGGCAAACGCTATAACGCACCAGGTTTACAACCTGTGCGTTAATAATTGTGACAAGTACCAATACATTCAAAGTACACCGCCCCATGCCAAATAATTAAATATCCTCCAGTGCGGCATTGCCGGGCACCTCTGGTGCCCGGCAATACCGCCGTGCAACTCATAGTGACTGTATTGGGAGGGAGAGGTGTACAAAAATTGATTGATTAATTGCATAATTAAAATCAATAAATAATTATCATGAAAATATTTTCGAAATCAATTGGCTAATAGCATACCTAAACCACCAGTGCTTCATCCGAAGCTGTAACTTTTTGAAACGTAATTAAATAAGCCATTCATCAAAAAAAACATTAATTGATTAATCAAGAAATAATTAATCGATTAATTGATTAATCGACAAATCAAAAATATCCTTCAGAGCCACATCACTTGGTCACTATCGTGTCCAAATATCAGCTTCCTAGCTCAAAAGGTGCCTGAGTTATTGCCCAGATGAGAAATAAATAAATAAATGATTAATGAATGAATGAATGAATGAATGATCGTTTTAAGGCCATTTTCCCCCGCTAGAGCGGGGGTTAGCCTTGCGGGCCCCATGACAATCATGGTTCCCTGTTTGAGGCAATGTTTTTATGGCCGGATGCCCTTCCTGACGCCAACCCTTAGTCGCCTCTTACGATGCGCAGGGTTACGGTGTACCTATTCTAAATCGGGGTACACACCGTGATCATTCATCCCAGCAAGCTGGTACTCAATAATAAATGATTAATAAATGATTAATGATTAATAAATGATTAATAAAACGATAAATGATTAATAAATGATTAATAATTAATAATGAAAATAAATAAATAATAATCATAAAAAATTAAATAGTTAATCAATTGGCTAATAGAATACCTAAACCACCACCGTTTCATCTGAATCTATAACTTAAAAAATTGTAATGAATCAAGTCATGAATCACATAATTAAATAATTAATCGATTAATTAATGAATCAATAAATCAAAAATAGCCTTTACAGCCAAATCACTTGGTCATTGTCATGTCCAAATATCAGCTTCCGAGCTCAAAAGGTGCCTGAGATATTGCCCAGATGAGAAAGGAAATAAATAGGTACATTATAAATCGATAATAATTAAATAACTAATCAATTAATTGATTAATCAAAAAACAAAAAATACTGTTTTTGCCAAAGCGCTTGCTCACTATTGTGCATAAATTTCAGCTTCCTCGCTCAAAGGATGGCTGAGATATCGCCTGGAAAAAGAAGAAAACAACCGGAGTGAAAACTGAGTACTCCCTTTCAGCGCACGTCATTGCCGGGTCCCCTCCGGTGCCCGCCAATGACGTCATGCAGCGCCTGGAGATGGCATCGGAAAGGAGCGGTGGACAATAAACCTGATCAAATTAATGAATGCGACGGTGATGTTGATAATGGCGACGCTGAAGACGCGTTGATGGAGATGGTGGTGGTGGTGATGATGTTGGAAGGTTTGAGGGGGTTATTGTGTTGAGAGGAAACCCACGAATGGCAAGACCCTCTTGAACTTCACTTTTAATAAAATAATAATTTTAAAAGTCGTTTAAAAATCCGGAAGTTTAGCGCTCCTGAATCCATGGGCGTCGAAAGGTGGGGGATGGGGGGGGCATGTCCCCCCCTTTTTATACAGGGATACCGGAAGGTGTTTGGTAACATGGCGCCAGAGGTGCGCCGCATGTTCCTTCAAGTGGAACATCTTCTCAGGTTGCTTTGTGAAGCTTAATTCGACAATTGCCGCGTCTGCGCCGGCCGCGTGTCTGTGGTTCATGCTTCAGATAGGCAATGTTATGCCTCGGTCACACATAGGCGGATTTGTCGGCGACTACTGGCGACTGGAAAAATCGCCACCACCCGCCGACAATCGTAATGCAACCGTAATGGACGGTCTTCTGTAGTCGTGGTTATCCTCCCCAGGTCGGCTGCAGTCGGCAAGAGCCGCAAAGGGGCAAAATATTTTTTTAAATGTTTAAAAACGGCGCGCTCAGTCGCACTCGAAAAAAATCCGCCATGCTGTCGTGATGGAACCGCCATGCTGTCGTCGGTATCCGTAATAAGACCATAAAGCGGCCGCAACCCAGTCGCTCATAGTCTTCCGCAATCGCCCCAGCATCGCCCCACCAGCTAGCACGGCAGAGATGCGAATGCCATACGGCCTTCCTGCGGCATCTTCCCGACTACGGGCCGACACTGTTGCGGCTGCATATCGACTACAGAAGAACTGCCACGTCTCCCCTGCGGCTATGGGAGACTGACGACGACAGCAGTAGGACTAGTGGCAGCCAAGTTACGGCCACTGGCGACAGAGATACGACTGCCTGGCGACTGCATTACGACATACCACGATTCCATGGCAAGACAGGATGGTGTGAGGGTCTCCGTGGAGTGAGGTCCTGTGGTGCCGACAAGGATATGGCTTTATTGTTTGGACTTGGGACTTTTGGGAACTTTATTTTTGGGACTTTGGTCCTTTGGAAACTTTATTTATGGGACTTGGGACCAGTGGAAATAATTTGTTGGACTTTATTTCCATTCTCTCTCCCTGCAGAAAAGTTTGATTATTACATTACAATGAGACATCTTCATTAACTTTCTTATTGTACATCAAACATCTTTATGCTTCATGTCATACATCATTGAAATGAATAAAGTGAAATGTAAAATAGAGAAATAAAGATTTAAAAAGTTGTGTGAATCGTCTCCAATCGCCGGCGGTCTTATTGCAGTCTTGCGGACGTCGGAGTAAACCGCCACCCGGGCCCAATGCAGTCGCCGCGATCCGCCATCGGTCGTAATCTAACCGCCAGACTGTCGCCACGCTGCCGCCGTGCATCCGCAATGCAGTCGTCGTCGATCTTCGACAGTCGCCATCCCACTCGGGGCGTCGTCGCAATGCAGTCGCAATGTGGCCGCCTGCAGTCGCCATACTGCCGCCTGACCATATTTGACCGCCCGAAATCGCCAGCAGTCGCCGAAAAATCTTGATCGCCGGCAGTCGCCAGTAGTCGCCAAAATATCCGCCTATGTGTGACTTAGGCATTAGAATCCCTCTACAGAGAGAGTTGCGACATGAAGAGTCCGAAAAAAATTGGTCACGTGGTCTGTGGACGCCATGTTGTTTCCTGTCCGATCTTCGCGTGTTCCTGGCCTTGCATTGAATACATACGAGGAACGCTCTATTTTATTGTCTGGCTTTGTTTGTTGTCTTTAATAATACTTAATAATGTGAGTATTGTCTTTAATACTCACACTCATTCTAATGACGCCAAATACTTAAGATCACACGCTGACAAGACTCTCCTTGTCTGTAATAGAACTCATATTCCATACGGGGACAAAGCCTTTTGCAACTCAGTACCTGCCCTCTGGAACAAACTACCTATAACTCTATTCGGACCTCACACAACATAAAAACTTTCAAATCAAAACTCAAACACATTTATTGGCGCTGAGGAAGCGCCTTTAGCGATTGACTTCCAGCCAGTGTAACGCTAATTCCTGTCACAGGAATTCTGAGATCATATAAGTGGGCGTGGCAGTTCCTGATTGGTTCGTGTTGGGGAACGCCTTCTCGCTGCCGACGTGACGTAAATTCGCGCACGCGCACTGGTGAAGCTTACTCGATCTTACTCGATCCCATATTACATGTACTTTCATTGCATACAAATTATACTTCCTCCTAGAAATTCCATGCCCGAACCTCAGCGCAATCCAAGAGGATTCACTTGTTTCCAAAGTAACTTAATTGTATTTTTTGAAAAGTAGCTTTAAGTCATATTCTTCTAAGATTGTGTAATGTAAGTTGTAGTCTTCAAGATATGTTGTGAAGCGCTTTGTTCATTTCATGCTAAGGCGCTATATAAAGTTATTATTGTTATTATTATTATGTACATGTATGTAATTTGGAATATAGTGGGGCAACTTAGCATAACAATTGTGCATTTTGTGAGGAAAGCACCAAATTTGGCACACTAGTAGACTATCATATCATGAAAAGATCTGGATATTGGGCCATCTCAGATTCAGAGATTTGATTTTTGCAAGATTTGCAGATTTTGACTTTGTATGATAAAGATCTGGGCATAGTGACTTTGTATGATAACTCCATGATGTTTGAACAGCACGCCATTCTGCACACCGATTTCGCCTCTGCATAGCCAGTTGGGAACTTCCGGTTCCTCGGGCGAGTGAGGCGTGCTTCGAGCTCTCCACGGCATCGAAGTTTGAGTGTTTTCCCATTCTTGTCTTTGTCAAATTTCCACTGGTTATTTTGCTGTGTACGTGTTATTGTGTGTTTCTACTTGGTGTTGGTTTGTGGTTCGTGCAAACTTGTGTGTAATTAATCGTTTTCTGGGTCGTACCTCGTGCGCGGCCTGTTAACTTGGGGCTTCCCTCCCCCCGTCGGTGTTTTCTCGGCTTCGGTTCTTTCCTTCGCTGTATTGCTTGTTTCTTTTATTTTATTTTCTCCCCCTCACCTCACCTCCCTAGACAAATAATTCTATATTGATTCTTTCTCTCCTCCCGGACACGTGCTTGTTCGCTCTCCTCCTCGTCTCGGCTTGTGCCCCGCCCCCTGTATCTCGTTTTCTTCCGCCTCTGCTCCTTCTTTCTCAAATCCACGTTCTTGCTTGGAGACTTTTCCCGGATTGTTTTTCATGGTTCTGTTTGGATATTGTTGGAATATGTTTAAACCGCAGCCGTGATGCTGACGCACCTCCCCCCTCCCCCCCCCCCCCGAATTTCCATGTTTTAAACGTTTCCCAGTGTGTACCCTGGTCAGAATAGGTACACCGTATCCCTGCGTGTCGTAAGAGACGACTAAGAGGGTTGGCGTCAGGAAGGGCATCCGGCCATAAAAACATTGCCTCAAAAAAGAGAACCATGACAATTACAAGTACATATGGGCAGGGTGCAGCCCGAAGTGGAGATCGGTTTCTGAGGTTTGGGACATGGAATGTAGGGACAATGACAGGGAGATCAGGAGAAGTGGTGGAAGTATTGGTCAGAAGAAGAGTGGACAGATGTTGTGTGCAAGAGACGAGATGGAAGGGAAGTGGTGTGAGAATGGTGAAGGGTAGGCAGGGACAGAAATACAACTTTGTGTGGCAAGGGTGCCCGGAGGGCGTGAATGGTGTTGGTGTCCTGTTTTCTGAGGAGTTTGTCGACAGTGTGGTGAGTGTGACTAGAGTGAGTGATAGGTTGATGATGGTGAAAATGATGATTGGAAAGCTCTTGGTGAACGTCATCTCGGGATATGCTCCGCAGGTTGGTCGGAGCGATGAAGAGAAGGACAAGTTCTGGTGTGCGATAGAGAAGCTGATGGAAAACGTGAAAGATGAGGAAGTTTTTGTGGTGGGAGGAGGGAGACCTGAATTGACATGTGGGAAGGAGTATGGATGGTTTTGAGGGAGTTCATAGGGGTTATGGGTATGGTGTGAGAAATGGAGAAGGTGAAAGGATTTTGGAGTTTGCTGATGGAGCTGATTTGTTGATTTGTAATACTCAGTTCCAGAAAGAGGATAATAAGCTTGTTACATACACGCCAGGTGGGTCGACGACAACCGTTGACTACCTGATGGTGCGTAGGCGAGATAGGGGGCACCTCCGGGACACAAAGGTGATCCCGAGGGAGGAGGCTGTTTCACAGCACCACTTGGTTGTCTGCGACATAACGGTGAAAGGTGCGAGGAGAGCTCGGCGGGTGAAGTACCAACCGAGAATGAAGGTGTGGAGGTTGAAAGAGGTGACAGTAAGGGAGGAATTAAAAGAGAGGCTGAGTAGGGTAGAGGATGATGTGGTTGAGCTTGAAAGTGGTTGGATGTCAATGAAAGCTAGTCTGTTGGGAGCCGTTGGTGAGGTATGTGGATGGACAAAAGGACCACCGAGGCACTCGGAAACATGGTGGTGGGATGTTGAAGTTGGAAAGAGGATTGACGAGAAGAGGAAGAAGTTCAAGGAGTGGCAGAAGGCGAAGGGTACGGGAGCAGAAACAGCAGAGCATGAAAGTTATAAGGCAGCCAGGAAGGCTGCAAAGAAAGAGGTAGCAAAGGCACAGGAGGCATGTAGGAAAATGTTCGGAGAACGCTTGGATTCGGAAGAGGGTCAGAAAGCAGTATTCAGGATTGCAAAGCACATAGCGAAAGAGAGGTGTGATGTGATGGGGGTGAGTTGCTTGAAGGATGAAGTGGGACAAATCGTTGTCGACCCAGATGGAATTAAAGGAAGATGGAAAAGATATATGGAAATGCTGTTGAATACAGAGAATGAATGGGATGGCAACATAGAGAGTAACCCAGTTTTAGGACCGGCAGAGAAGATAACTGAGAAGGAAGTTGAGGAAGCGATAAAAGCAATGAAGAGTGGAAAAGCGGGAGGGCCGACGGGAGTTGTGGGAGATATGTTGAAGGCAGCAGGAAGTTGGGGTGTGAAGAGAATGACAGAGATCTGTAATCTTGTGGTGAAAGAAGGCCGCATTCCAGTGGATTGGGAACTGAGTACCCTCGTCCCTCTATACAAGGGGAAAGGTGACCCTCTGGAGTGTGGCTCGTACCGAGCGATAAAGTTATTGGAGCATGGAATGAAGGTATTGGAAAGGGTGTTGGAGAGGAGGATAAGGAAGAAAGTGAAGATCGACGAAATGCAGTTTTGATTTATGCCAGTAAGAGGAACAACAGATGCGCTTTTCATTGTGAGGCAGTTGCAGGAGAAGTACATGGATAAGAGGAAGAAGTTGTTTTTTGGGTTTGTTGATCTGGAGAAAGCATTCGATAGGGTTCCACGCAAAGTATTGACATGGGCATTGAGGAAGTTAGGAGTGGAGGAATGGTTGATCAGAGTAGTGATGGCAATGTACAAAAGAGCGCGCACAGCTGTAAGGACGAAGGACGGGAACAGTGGTGAGTTTGAGGTGAAGGTGGGAGTGCATCAGGGGTCGGTACTAAGTCCACTACTATTTGTAGCTGTGATGGAGGTGCTGGCTCAGAACGTAAAGGAGGGTTTACCGTGGGAGTTGTTGTATGCAGATGATCTGGTGTTGATTGCGGAAAGTATGGATGGACTGAAGGAAAAGATGAATAAGTGGAAGGAATGTATGGAGACAAAAGGTCTGAAGGTGAATATCGGAAAGACGAAGGTGATGGCAAGTGGTAAAGCATGTGGTGAGGTGGAAAGAACTGGGAAGTGGCCGTGTGCTGTGTGCAGGAAGGGTGTCGGAGTGAACTCCATTCAATGTACAATGTGCGCTGAGTGGGTTCATCAAAAATGTCGTGGTCTGAGAGGGTCATTTACCAGTATGGCAGTTACATTCAAATGTAAGGTGTGCACAGAGGGAGCTGCAGATGGAGGAAATGTTGAGTTGGATCTTGGAGATGGCGTGAAGCTGGAAGGTGTGAAAACATTTTGCTACCTCGGAGACATGCTGAATGGAGAAGGTGGATCAGACTCGGCAACAGTTGCTCGAGTGAGATGTGCATGGAAGAAGTTTCGGGAACTGAGTGGCGTGCTGATGAGGAGGAGAGTGTCGCTGAAGCTGAAGGGAAAGGTGTATGCTGCATGTGTGAGAAGTGTTATGATTTATGGGAGCGAGACATGGGTAATGAACGTAGAGCAGCAACGAAGGCTGGAAAGGGTGGAAATGCGAATGGTTCGATGGATGTGCGGAGTATCGTTGAGAGAGAGGAAGACAAATGATGAATTGCGAAAGATGATGGGAATATTGCCTGTGATTGATGCTGTGAAGAGGAACAGGTTGAGATGGTTTGGTCATGTGTTGAGGAAGGATGAAAGTGACTGGTTGAGAAGAGTGATGGAAGTTAATGTAGAAGGAAGTAGAGGACGGGGAAGACCGAGAAAGACTTGGCTAAAGATGGTGGAAGAAGAAATGCGAGCAAGGGGGTTAACAAGGAGAGATGCAGAAAATAGGGCAAAATGGAGAAGATTGTCATGGGAACCGCAAGGCTAACCCCTGCTCTAGCAGGGAAAATGTCCTTAAAATGCATGTTGTTGTTGTTGTTGTTGTTGTTGTTGTATAGCCAGTTTTCTCTAACAGCAAGATATGTCTCCTCTTTCTAGTCAGGCCATGCGGCCAAGACCACAACTTTTAGTGCTTGCATGTATATGTCTGTCTGTGTGCTGTCTGATCTGAAGCAGGCGTCGATCAGTGATGTTCAGGTATTGATATGCTCCACATATACAGCTCCTGCTGCATGCTACAAACTGAGTTTCACTCATTTTCCGCACTGGGAGTCCTGACCGCTGCTGTTGCCCTGCTGAGTGTGTCGCTGATGTACATTTTAGGGCCAGGCTTGTACACAACCCTGTGGCCGTAGTTCTGGAGCATGAGCAGCATGCTCTGGAGTCACATAGGTGTACTTAGGAGGGGCTTGCAGAAAATGGCAATGAGCAGCTTGTGATCAGTCTCTGCCGTGATCACTTCCTGGACATGCAGTCAGTGGTGGAAGCGGTGACAGGCAAACACTATGCTCAAGCATGATTTTTCGATCTGTGCATAGTTTTGTTCTGTCGGCGTTAGTGCCCTTGATGCAACTGCAACTGCAACCAGGTATTTACCCAAATCCATTTTGGCTTCTGTCACTTTGTATGGTGACTGGCTTTGAGATATCATAGTACCTTAATATAGGCACAGTGGTGACCAAGCGCTTTATTTCCTGCACGGAAGCATCACGTTTCAGTAGCCAATGCCTTATCGCATCCTTGTCCTGCAGTCTCAACGGATCACAAACCTCAGGAAGGCGTGGCATGAATTTGGCGAGGGAGGTCACAAAGCCGATGAAGCACTGGAGCGCCTTCACGTATATTGGATGTGACATTTCCAGGATAGGCCTCACCTTTTCGGGATCAGCTTTCAGGCCATTTGAAGACAGTATGTGTCCATGGAAACGGGAATTAACACTTTCAATTGCAGCTAAATTAACCTGCCTGCAGCGGTCCATCAACGCCAGTAACTTTGCATCATGGTCGTTGTCTGCCTCATCATCTGTGCCTCCGTAACCAACAATGAGGATGCCATCTGTAATAAGCTTAACTCCACCATGTCCAGCCAATAGCTCTTCCTGCTTGCGTTGGTACATATCTGGTGCTACGGAGACTCCAAAAGGCAGTTTGAGCACCGTTTTCTGCCCCCAGGTGGTCCAGAATGTTGTCATGTAACTGCTCTCCTAGTCTAGCTTGCATTGCAAAAAGGCATTGCACGCATCTACAAGTGTGAATACCCATGCTTTTGGTAGTTTGTACAAGACACATTTGAGTATTAGCATGATGTAGTGAGATATTCGCAGTGCTCGATTCAAAAACTTTGGATCTATGCAAATTCTCAGCTCCTCAGGCTATTTCACGATGACCATGTTCCTTGTCCAGTCTGTCGGTTCAGTCACAGAGGCAATTTGGCCATCTGCCTCATGTCTGTCCAACTGTGCCTTCAGGGCAGACTTCATGGCTATGGGTACGTTGCATGGTGTGCACTGTACTGGACGGATACTAGCATTCAGTTCAAAATGTACTTCTCCTGGAAATGACTCAATAGGCCCATTGAAAACATCATTATACATGCTTATCAGCTGTTATTTAGTCAAATGGTGCTCAATTTTGTTCAGTTCAGCAGTGACAGTGACAGTAAAGTGCATTAGTACCAAGCACTCACATGTGGAGCCTGACAATAGGGGATTCTGATTGGCCTCCACAATTTCAAATATCAAGCTTGTGTGCTCGTCCATATATTGCACACTTTGTTTTGAAAAGTCCCAGTGACTTCATCAGCTCACCCGTATACAACTTCAGTCTCTTGGTAAGATTCGAGCATTAGGTGCTAGTGTTGTGGAAAAACTCATGCCCCGAATGAGACCAGAAACAAGTTGGCTGAATCATTTATTTAAATATTTATTTACAGTTTGCAAACAGTTGTTTTTCATCTTAACATGCCTTGCACAGAGAAAGCACCTGAATGCACTTATGAAAATCAGCTCTGTATATATTGTTACGTTTGTGGCGTAGATGGAGGAATCCCATCGTAAAGGTAGGACTGTGTAATTATAGCATGGACTGTAGATGCGTAGAAGACATCTCGATGTATTTAAGTAGGGAACCTGGAGCTCAAAAGTGTTTATGCGTCTTCACACAGGGGGGGGGGGGGGGGGGATGAAGCTGTGCTCACTAGATAGGGACTAAGGCTAGTTTCCCCAGTATGTGATTGCCTCATGTGGCTTTTCCCTACATTTTCGCAACTACAACAAGGCTGGCCATAAAACCTCCATTTAAACAACAACCACCGGAACCGCCGACAATGCCCGGACGACGACATTCACTGCCATCACCCTTCTCAGAGTTGCCGCTTGTATTTCGTCTGACATCATTAAGACCGGTTACCAGAAAAGAATCTTCAAATTTGGCTCTAAAATTGTCCCAATTACTGCCCCAGTCACCACTCATTTACATTGCATCTGGGGGTGGAATGTTAGCAGCTATGTTGGTCAAAGCCTATGCCCGTGATGTTTCAGCAAAGTGCGTAGCGGTGGGAAATCACTGTCTTCAGTTATTTTCTCACTTTTGCACATGCGGCGGGTGCTTGAAGGAGTCCGTTACTGAATAGGAGGGGTAACACCACGTTTCAGACGCTTGTATGAAAGGACACGGAGCCGATGTCAGTCCAAGCAAGCCATGTTCCACATCCAGCCAGGAGGCAACTCTGGAAGTAAATCCACACCGTATTGCCATGCATGCCATAATCAGCCACTAGGCGGTGTATGTGTTATGCAACAAGTCAACACCCATAACAACATCCCGTGATGTGCATACATGCATCAAGTATACTTGCATTATACATTTGAATAATACTGTCGCGCAACTGCGATTAACATCACAGTTGCAGAGGCCGATTA
This sequence comes from Myxine glutinosa, assembly GCF_964187855.1. Taxonomy (NCBI): domain Eukaryota; kingdom Metazoa; phylum Chordata; class Myxini; order Myxiniformes; family Myxinidae; genus Myxine; species Myxine glutinosa. The sequence goes on along the minus strand of NC_136274.1, from coordinate 64,423,745 downwards.
CGAGGCTTTAACTCCCGAGGCGAAAACTCAATAGCGGATTCCAAATCACACACAAACGCGCGGAATGGCGGGACACAGCAAGAGCCCTGCAGCCTTATCTAATACAATCAAACAGGAAACTGCGTTCAGGTATATACAGAAAATAATACAACGATTTATTAAACGAAAAGCAAGGACAGGAAAATATGATGATAAACCCAAGGTAACTAAATTGGGATCCCACGCACAAGATTTCAAACACGAGACGAGGGAGATGAATACGAAAATAACACGTCTTTTATGTAAAGTATATTCACGGATACGGACTTATCTCGTCCCTGTCGTCTTCTTCCCGGCCTGGACGAATCCTCCGTCCGCCTCGCACACCCCGCTAGGCCCGAGCCAACGCCCTCGCCGCTGCACCCGAGGTCCCGCTCCAGGCTAGCATGAATCCACCCAGCAAAAAGGAGCGAGCTCCAACCACCTCGACGGCGATCTTCCACGTGACAGCCAACTCAACCCGGGCCAGGACCCTGCTCACAAGCCAACTCAGGATCGCACCGGGACTCTCTCAAGCTGTGAACTCCTTCGAACCGCACTCAACTCGACTCCCTCAACTCGACTCCCTCAACTCGACTGCCGAAAATGGCGTCTGACCCTCGATCATATCCCTGGCCGATGACGTCACATTGGCGCACTGCTCTGCCAATCAGAGCCTCCCACGACTCGCCGGCTCGTCCAGGGGCATGCCCACTGCACCACTGCACCACTGCAACTCTCCCCACTCCTCGACCCCGTGGTCCTTGTGTTATAGCACGTGCTATGCGAGGTGGGTAGGCCTTTCGGAGGTGTAAATGGTGGCGGCCAATTGTGGCGGTGTTCCAGCCCGATTTCTTCCTAAGTCATGTCAGGGGGAAGGGCGTCATTTAGTGTTGTACTGAAGGTCCTAACTAATGTTTATGTGGTTTGCAGTGCCATAATGGACAAAGGTTTGATGACCAGGTTGGACTCACAGGGGCGTTATCTTTAATCCTTAACTACCTAACACTCGAATCTCCTGGTAGATCCACAATTATACACCTTAACCGACAAAACGCCTAAACATGGACTTATCACAGGAAGTGTTCCTTATCGCGACATCTCGAAGCATGTTACCTACTCAGATCTACCTGGCTCTAGATATTGCTTTACCCCCCAGACAAAACAATACATTGTATATTTGCATTACAACACAGATTTCATCAAATCCAATAATCCAGTCAGTCAGTCAGTGTGATGGGGTGAGTCAGTCAGTGAATCGGTGAGTGAGTCAATTAGTGAGTCGGTCAGTGAGTCAGTCAGTGAGTGCATATATGAGTGAGTGAGTGAGTCAGTCAGAGTTGAGTCAGTCAGTCAGGCAGTGAGTGCGAGTCAGTCAGGCAGTGAATGTGAGTCAGTCAGGCAGTGAGTGAGTAAGTCCACAAATACTTCTGTCATTACTTGAACCAAACACGATTTTGATCAACATGACCACAAGCTGCATATCTGACACCGAATAAAGGTGTATTGATTGACAGCATCAAAATCTACGCTTGTTGGGGAAGCCTCCTGAGGGGGACGTTTGCCCGGAACAAAATAGGTATTTACTTTCTTCTCCGAAACTAAACACACAATTTCGATGAAACTAGACTCCAACATCCACCAAAGTTTGTTCATGATATTAAAAAAATATACATATACATATATCAAAGTCTGAGGAGGTCTGTGGGGTTTGAGTGTGTTGTAAAATCAGTCTCACAACCACTTTCTCAATCCGAGTTTAATCTGAATCAATCTCAAACAGCATCTAAGGAAGAATACATAACATCCATCATTCATGTGCACTAATAGGCATCAGGAGTATATATATAATATCGGGTACAATTAAGCAAGCCCCATGCAAATATGATTTCCTCACCATCCTAAGTAAGCACGTAATGGTCACAGGTCTGCCCCTCGCTTTCAGCGGATGGGTATTTATAAGAGCACTTCAGTGGGCAAGAGATGTTACTACACCTGGGTTATAACTTAGAGTTCCTACGTTTCACTACAGAGTGACTGTTGCTCCTGATCCAGGAAGCTTCAGGACCTGCAGTCCCGTTTTTATTTCTGATTATTCATTTTAATGTTGAACTGATTGCTTGATTTCACCATCTCGTCCATCGTTTAGATTAAATAATGTCGATGTTCGTCAGTAAACGACTACGGTTAACTCAAAAAGCACTGTAAACTGAATGGCATCGAGGTTCAGGCCCTTTGGGATACTGGTTCCCAAGTAAGCAGAGCAAGCAGAGACTGGCTACAAGATAACTTGCCAGACACCATTGTAAGATCAGTGGAAGAAATCCTACAGGATGGATTGTGATTAAAGGCTGCAAATGGAAGCCTCATTCCATTTGAAGGATGGTTTGAAGTAGAGTTTAAGCTTAAAACGGTGATAGAAAAGAGTCCATTTTAGTCCCTGTTTGGGTCAGTAAGGGACCGGTAACAGACCCAATAATTGGCTTCAACATAATTTCAGACTTGATGGTTCAGAACAAGGCCAAGTCCGATGATATAGTAGTGACACGGAGTCATTCATTTCTTAGTTTCCGGAACCGAGCCGAGCACAAATATATTGTCGCGCGGCCACCTTTGATTAATATCAGGTGGTCACGCATGCCGATCGCGAAGGCCTTAACCCCTGAGGCAAAAACTCAATGGCGGACTCCGGAACCAAAAAGATACACCAAAGTGCGCGGGATGGAGGGAAGCGGCGAGAGCCCTGCAGCCGTACCTATTGAATCAATCACACGGAAAACTGTGTTCAATAAAAGCAAGGACAGGAAAATGCGGTAATAAATCTAATAAGAAACCTAAATTGGGATCCCACACACCGACTTCAGAAACAAGAACAAAGGAATGGAATACGAACGAAAATGTCTCGTCGTGTAAAGCGTAATCGCGGAGCTCGGGCTTATCTGGTCTTTGTCGTCTTCAGTGTAACACGGCCCCACGGCCCTCTCCGTCCGCCTCCGAGCACCACCAGGCCTCGTCGGTTCAACGGCACACCACAAGGTCCCCCGCTCCAAAGGTCCAACGCAGGGCTGCACGAAGCAAGTGAACTCCACTCGGGCTGCCGGCCGGAACTAAAGCTGCTCGAGCTGTAACTCTCCACTCGACCAGGGCCAGGATTCTCCAAACTCGGGATCGCATCGGGACTGCCAACTCAAGCCGTTAACTGCGAACCAAACTGGTCAACTGCTCTGAACCAACTCACTTTCAGACTCGCGTTCGGCGCTCGCTGATCTCTCCTCTCGAACCAACAACCGCAAACCAACTGCTGCGCAACTCACTCACTCAAACCAAGTACCAACCAACTCCGTCTCACTCTCGTGCTCTCTCTCTCGAACCAACTCACTCTCTCTAACCAAAGTCCTGCCGCGCCTCGTATCACTCCGCGGCGGTGATGTCAGCCTTGGCACGCCACCAAATCAGTGGCCTCCACCGAATCACAGGCCTGTGGTGTGGTCATAGCACGTGGCAATCGAGGTGGATCGGCCTGTCGGAGGTGTAAATGGCGGCGGCCATTATCGGCGGTGTCCCGGCCTGGTTTCTTCCTAAGTCATGTCAGGGAAGGGCGTTATTTAGTGTTGCGCTATGGACCTGTCGGAATGTCTATGTTGGTCTGCAGTGCCAAAAGGGACAAAGGTTTGGCTAACCAGGTGAGGACACACAGGGGCTCTACTCTTTAATCCCTAACTCTACTTAACACACGAACCTCCTGGTAGATTCACAAGTATACTCCTTACCCGACAAAACGCCTACACATGAAGAAATTACAGGTAGTTTTCCTTACCGCGACACCTCGAGGCATGTTACCTATTCAGATCTAGCTGCTCTACATATCACTACCCCGCCAGACATAACAATATACAGTCAACCAGACTGTGCAAAATCGAGAGGAGGGACCAGTTTCCATGCATACAGGCTGTCGCCAAACTCAAATAAATTCTTCCTGGGAGAACAAATATCCCTCATGTTCGTTCTCATCCACTTGGTCAAAACACCCACACTGAGAAACTGACCAAGAACAGTGCAGGCCAGTTGGGCTGACAGTGAAACTTTTTTTTGTATACTTGGTCTCGGCCCCTATGGGAGCTAACACGTAGAACATATAATAAGGGAAGCGGGAGACATCATGGGGAGAGAAAGCGGGAAGTACAACAGTAGGGAACACGGACATCGGGAGATCTGTGGAAGAGAGGGCCGGGGTGGGGTATATGGCATAAACAAGATAGACAGGACAGGGACATTTTATTCAAGAAAGTAATTGGAATTTGAAGGAGGTGGATTTAAGGTGGATTAACGGGGGTAGAAAAGATCAAGGTTTTGGATGGGGGAAGATAAGAGATGGTGGTCAACAGCTGTTTGAAGACCTGGAGGGAGGAGTGGGATTGAAGAGAGTGAGGGAGTTTGTTCCAGAGGTGGCAAAAAAAGAGGACTGAAAGAGTGAAGGTCAGCAGAGTCTTGATTGTGGCAGGTTCACCAGAAATGGGTTACTGGCAGACCTTGTGCATCCTGCGTGAAAATTTGGGGGACAGAGCACAAACAGAGCAGGTGATGCAAGACCAGCGAGGAGTCGATAGAAGACAGAACGACCGCCAACCTGCCTATGGGGAGAGAGTGAAAGGCACTCATATTCAGCTTCATTGTGGGAGATACCAACAATCCTAAAAGCCTTGGTTTTTACAGCATGAAGCCACACTAGGTATGAGGCAGGAGCACCAGCCCAGAGAGCAAAGCAATACTCCATCAAGGTGCAGATGAAAGCTTTGTCGGTGGTGAGCAGCTCAGCAGAGCCAAGGAAGGACTTTGCAGGATGGAGGATGGAGGATGCCCAGTGGCAATTGGCTTTGGAGCTTGAATGACAGAACCTCTTCAAAGAGGATTGTTGAGAAACTAGATGTGAGGGTTTTCCAGACGGTCTTTTCGGAGAGACAAGGTGAGAGTGTCACATTCATTGGGATTGAAAGACATGTTCCATGTGTTTGACCAGCTTGTAATTTTATCAGTCTGCAGAGAGTTAAGAAGCTGCTTTTTGCCCGAAACTGTCGATCTGAGGGATAAGAGATGGTATGGCAGAGGGTGGAGTCATCAGCAAAAAGACAAAGATTTTCCATAGTCAGAAAGAACACTTATGAAGATTAGAAAAAGCACAGGGGCCAGAACACTGCCTTGAGGAACTCCACCCTGGTCAGGAAGAGGAGATGAGAGAATTCCATTTAGAGCCCCATGTTGAATACGCCAGGAGAAAATCCATGAACCATGCGTGGAGATTTCCATGGATACCATAAGAGGAGAGTTTGGTGATCAAGGCGGGGTGCCTACTGTATCGAAGGCATGAGATGTGCCAAGGGAGACGGCTATGATTTCCTGTCTGACATCGAGGACATCCGTCCATTGTTGAGACAGCCGAAGCAGCATGTCCAGAGTACAGTGTCCTGGTCTGAATCCATATTGATGATCCAAGATCAAGCCATTGGAGAAGAGTGTTGAAGTAACAATTTTGTGTACATAAACAGAGTCATGTCCACTCATTGAATATTTGTATAATTTAATATCACTTGGAAGAATACTCACTCTGTTGCAATAGCAATACATGATGTAATCAACTCACTCCGCACAAGGACTCCGGGCCGACATAGGTATTCTTCCTCAATTGAGTGAACTTAGCCCAATTTATATCATTCAGAACAATAGGAGAATATTTGATTGGGTCTTCACAGTAGGAGGGAGGAGATCGGGGGGCGAGGGATTCTGATAAGAGATTAGGGAGGGGTAGATCTGGGGGACGGGGATCACCGATTAGGAAGCGACACGTGGGAGGGGATTGATCGGGGGCAGAGAAACCTTGATAGTCATTATCTTCTCAGCGGGTAACTTGATGAGAGAAGAAGTTCTGTCTTTGTTTCACAAACTTTATCCCCAACTTAATATTTACAGAAGACTGCTTATGAAAGATATTGTCGCGATTCCCCTCGGTGAAGACCGGGAAATCACGGATGGAAACAAGCGTTAATGTGAGGCGACGATCGAATGCGGATTTCACTATATATGCGCGGGAGGAAGGGGCAGGAAGAAGCGGAAAGCTTTTACCTGACACGATCTCGCCGGGCAGTCTTCAAAGCCTGCAGGAAATAAACTCAAATGGGAATCTGGGTTAAAATGTACAGTGAAAATAAAGGCTTTATTGCCATGGATGCCAATAACAATGAACCGCGCCGGTAACTAAAACCCCCTTAAATTGGAGTACTCTGGCAGACAGAACACAGATACAAGACGAAGGATAAAGGGACGGGATGAAAGGGATTATTTTTATGGGTACTCAGTTTGGTCCGGCTTGATCGTCTGGCCGACAGATCCCTCGCCTCTCGCCCTCCGCGGAGAAGCGGGTCTGTGCGGGAACTTGCAGAATAGTGTTGCGGCCTTGCATGAGTGCCCTGGCCTCCGTTGAGCCCAACGCACTGCAGTCCGGCAGCCTTCCCTCTGTGGTGCGATGGTGGAACGCTTGTTGTAATGTCCCAGGCGTGACGATCGTGATCCACCCAGCACTGAGAGACCGATGAGCGAGATAACCAATCTCAGCAGTAGAACACAGAGCGCAGGGAGCAATCTCGCCAAACCCGAGGAGCAGAGAGAAAATGTTGGACGCACTCACTTTTTATCATCTCCCCCTAGCCAATCAGCTGGCTCCTTCTTGCCTCTGGGCTTCAGATGCGTGCCGATTGGCCCACCCTTCCATTGGTGTGATCTCCCCATCAAACCCCTTTGACCGATCCATCACCTGCCTGAGCAATGTTTGTCTCCAAGTCGGTGCAATGCGTGGGCGTTTCCTGCCTGCACTTCCGGTGAGTTTTATTGGGACAATTATTAATTAGGGTAACTTGTGGGCACTGGTGATGGTAAAAACAGTAGGGATAAGTTTTTGATAGTGAGGAAGAGAGTTTTTGATAAAGATAGCCACCCCACCACCAGGACGAGGCTCAGGTCTATCATACCGGAGGAGGGAGTAACCAGGAAGAGATATTAAAGAATCAGAGACATCTTGAAGGAGGAAAGTTTCTGTTAAGCAGATCAAGTCTGGATTGTCAGAAGCAACCTGTATGGAGAGATCAGTCAGGTTTGAGCGAAGGCCCCAGATGTTTGAGGTCCATACCGTTAATGAAGAGAGAGGGAGCATCGGGTACAGGACAGGGGAGGGGAGAGGTAGGGTAAGATGAAGGATGAGAAGGGGAGGTAGGGAGAGCAATTGATAGTGTGTCAGAGATTACAGAAGAGTTACAAGAAAAGGAAGGATGAGGAGAACGAAAGGTTTGATGGTGAAGGGATGAGGCACAGTGAGGGGTTGTTTGAGGGTGGGCAGAGGAAAGTAGAAGGTTGGGGGAGGTGGAGGTATGAGATAGAATGGAGACGAAGTGGGGAGGAGGCAGCTTTGAGGAGGAGGATGGGGAGGGAGAATTGGAGAGGAATGGTATGGGAGGAGATTTGAATGGGAGGGGTTGGGGGGGAGTTTTGAAGGGGAGGAGTGAAGGGGGAGTTTAGGAGGGGAGGGGCAAGGGGGGAGTTTAGGATTGGAGGGGGAAGGGGGGAGTTTAAGAGTGTAGGGGCAAGGGGGGGGGATTTGGAGGGGAGGGGCAAGAGGGGAGTTTAGAAAGTGGATGATTAATAAAAGACGAACATTGATAACAAATTGGGTTTATTGTGATTTTCAAGTTAGCAATCCGATTAAGAACGATGGAAAGAATGTGAATTTAGAGCATGCAGTGATTTAGAGTTATAAGGGATTGAATTTATTTTTTTTGAAGTGGAATGAGTTGGAGAGGAAATTGAAAGCCTTTTAAATATGAAGAAAAACAGCATGTTGTACTGTTGTAATATACCACTGAATAAAACACTGAAGGGGAAAGTTTAAACATATTTAAATAATATTTAAACAGAACCGTGAACAATGTTAAATGCACAAAATTCTGACGGTGGGAGGGCCGAGAGGGATCACCACGAGTCACGTGAACAGAGCAAAAGGTGGATGCCAAGGAGATAATGGGGGCGGGGTGAACAGCACACCTGGACAGAAGTACAGGATGAGACAACAGCACACGTGGAGAAAGGAAAAATAAATGTTTTTGGTTATTATTATTTATTTTTTTGGTTTTTTTTGGGGGGGTGGGGATTTAAAACGTCAGACAAAGAGTATTATGTTCGGGGTAGAAGGGAAAAATCTAAGAGCCAAGCAAAACACGAAGTAGGGGACTTAAGTTAGCAAACAACGACAGGGGTACAAGGCCGCACACGAGGAGCAGAACACGATTAATTACGGTATTTGCCAGACGGTATTTAAAACGTTAGACAAGTGGTCGATGTTCGGGGAAGTTAGGGGGAGAAGAGAAAATCTAAGAAATAAGCAATACAGTGAAGGAAAGAACTTAAATTCACAGAACACCTATGGGGGTAGGGAAGCCGAGAGAAACCAGGCCGCGCACGCGTTGGGACAGAAAACGATTAAATTATACAAAAGTTTGCAAGAATTGCAAATCAACACCAACTAGAAAACACACTGCAACACATGCACAATAAAAAACGAGTAGAAATTGACAAAGACACGAATGGAAAAAAAATACTATAACTTTGCTGCCATGCAGAGGTCGAAGACGCTTCCTTGCTCCCAAGAACTTGCGACAACTTTGCGAGAACTTGGACTAGTGGTGCAGCCTTGCACGCGCTTGCTCCGCCACTCGACGCACCAGCCTCCGTCGAGCCCAACGCACCGCAGTCCGGCAACCTTCCTTCTGTGGTGTGATGGTGGAACGCTTGTTGGAATGCCCCAGGCATGACGATCGCAATCCACTCAGCACTAAGAGACCGATGAGCAAGATAACCAATCTCAGCAGTCTAACACAGAGCACAGGGAGCAATCTCGCCAAAACCCAGGAGCAAAGGGAGAAAATGTCAGATGCACTCACTTTTTATCATCTCCCCTTAGCCAATCAGCTGGCTTTCTTGCCTCTGGGCTTCAGCTGCATGCCGATTGGCCCTGCCTTCCATTGGTGTGATCTCCCCATAAAACCCCTTTGACCAATCCATCACGAGGTGAGCGTGGCCTCAGCCTGCCTGAGCAATGTTTGTCTCCAAGTCGGCGCAATGCGTGGGCGCTTCGGGTGAGTTTTATTGGGGCAATTATTAATTAGGGTAACTAGTGAGCACTGGTGATGGCAAAAACAGTAGGGATAACTCCAGAGATTTCACACACGGGAATTAACATAATCCCGACACTGGTTAACATGCCCCATTCCTCGTAATCGGGATAAATATACACCAAAGCCGACATCCGGGCTCGACAGGTCCCAGCTTACTATACATCGAAGTGGTTCTTGCTACCTACGATCATCGGAGCACCTACCTATGCAGATCTACATAAATCTATATATATCACGACACAAAAATTCATAACAACATGTATATCTTTCCATCACAAGGCAATTGTTGAGTCAAAGTAAAGTCCGAGTTATACTCTTGAATTCCTAAGTTTGTAACACATAGAAATACACACATCTGAATAATATAATTAATCCTTTTCTTCAAGATCATTATGAACTATAAGCATAGAAATAGTTTAGTTCTTTGATGAATCTTAATAATACTATCTCATTAACAATACATTAAAGTTTATTGTAATTACAATATATTTTATTAATTAAGAGGACCAGGGACAGGTTTGAATTTGAATGCCTGTGATAACCCACCTACTCCTGGCTCGTAGAGGTCTTTATATTTCTACAAGAGGAAGGATTTTATGTCAGAAGTGATGAGGGATTCCATGACCTTGATTATTGGGAGCAGGCTGATTGGGGTCTGTAGTTGCAAGGCTCTGTTTTTAGAATTTTTGTATTTTTAGTTTTTGGAATAATTACTGCTTGGTCTGGCCAGTGGCCACATCGACTTGAATCTCAACCTTTTAGGGGAAAAGGAGAGGAGGGGTTCATTCCCCTCTTCTCTTCTTTGGAAGTCTGTGTTCAAAGGTATTCTCTCCATCAACAATGCTTTAACATTGATGTTGAGAAAAATGTGGGAGCAACCAGCTGTGTGGCCTTCTAAGTTGGGACCTGTGGAACTGAGCTGCTTGGCAGGAATCAGTGATGGCATGAAGTGCAGTCAAGCCATGATGGTAAATGCTATGCAAGGTTTTCGACTGGTTTGGTTAACAACTCTCGGTTTGATCAGGATTACTTATGGGGAAATGGACAACTCCAAACTCTCCAAAGACTGATAATTAATTTATCATAATGTGCCATTACATCTTCACAATAACACAGGCAGTGCGCATTTGTGCTTTGAGGACCTCTCTTTATTGTGAAACCCTTCACAAATTCAAGTTTCATGAAAAACAGGCAAGAGACTTCTTCTGAAAAACAATTTTACAAAAAGGGTATTCTTCCAATATCAAACATGGCAATGAAATAAAGTACTATAGCAAAAATGAGTAAAAATTGATGTTCAAACGCCATCTGAGCATAACCAAAAAGGGACAAGAAGAACAAACAAAAACAAATTCAAGTTTAGGAAGTGGGAGGCAGTTCTCCCAGAACTCAAAATCTCCACTTCCTTTTTCAGTAAAGGATTAATATTCATGAACCAGTTTGTGAAACTTCATCCTCGTAGCATTGTTACAAGGGTTCCTTTCAGAAAACTAACAACCTCCGACAGCCTCCACCTGTAGCTCGTTTGTCATGATATTCCCCAGAATGCTTTTTAAGTACTCCATTGGGGTTTTCTTCATCATCCGGATTCCGTTGCTCCGAGCATCACTGGTACATTTTCAGGTTTCATCAAATTCAAAATCCTCTTAATCTCATTTTTCATATCCTGGTATTTGATTTTCAGCTCTTTTGGATGGATCTTCATATGCGTTTTCAAATTGCCTTTTTGAGAGAAACCATCACAGAGCATTTGTGAGGACGCTGTCTTGTATGGCTCTTCATATGTTTAGTCAAATCGCCTTTTTGAGAGAAACCTTTATCACATAACGAGCATTTGTGGGGACGCTCTCCTGTATGGATCATCATGTGCTTTTTCAAATTGCCTTTTTGAGAGAAACCTTTATCACATATCGAGCATTTGTGGGGTCGCTCTCCTGTATGGATCATAATATGTTTATTCAAATTACCTTTTTGAGAGAAACCTTTATCACATATCGAGCATATGTGAGGTCCCTCTCCTGTATGGATCATCATATGTTTATTCAAATTGCCTTTGTGAGAGAAACCTTTATCACATATCGAGCATTTGTGAGGTCGCTGTCCCATATGGATCATCATGTGCATGTTCAAATCGCCTTTTTGAGAGAAACCTTCATCACATATCGAGCATATGTGAGGTCCCTCTCCTGTATGGATCTTCATATGCCTTTTCAAATTGCCTTTTTGACAGAAACCATGATCACATATCGAGCATTTGTGAGGTCGCTGTCCCATATGGATCATCATGTGCACTTTCAAATTGCCTTTGAGAGAGAAACATTTATCACATGTCGAGCATTTGTGAGGATGCTCTCCTGCATGGATCTTCATATGTTTATTCAAATTGCCTTTTGTCAAGAAACCTTTATCACAGATAAAGCACTTGTGGAGGTGTTTACCAGTGTGGATCCTCATGTGTATTTTGACGTTACTCTTTGAAGCAAAATCCATTCTGCACACATTACACTTATAACATATTCGCCTTTCTACAACCTTTTTGTGTTCGCTTAATTCGATATTACTCTTGGGGATGCGAGGCCCAGACAAGCACTTGTATTTTATAGAAAGTGAGTCTTCATTTTGTGATTGTTTCTTCAAAAAAGGCTTCTTCCTCACTGTCGAGCTGTGACTGGACCTTATTTGTCCCATATTACTTCTGAATTGTTCTACAGAAACAAAGAACACAACATTTTATTTTGTTGCGCAAAATGCAAAATATTTAACACTTTTCCGAAAATTGTATATTTTCTCAACCTAAAAGATTGTATGTTAATCGTTTACATTTCCACTCACCAGTTGAAAAACAGGCAGCGCTTCCATTTGTCATGTGAATATCATCTGAACCTTCCTTTGCAGAAGCACATTTGGAATCTTCTATTACAGATGAATCGTTGTGTTGTCTGCCTTCGACATTTACAGGATAGACATCACCTGTGTACAAATCAGCATCAGTCTTTTGCAGGGAAATGAGATTGAGAACCATCTTGAGAGTTCATAGAACATGTTACGCCATGGAATGTTACTTCAATTTCAATATAATAATGAAGCTAAAGATTGTTAAAAAGAAAAATTCTGGATGTTAACTATTTAAGCAGTCACGACTTCACCCTTATTCAGCACCCTATTTGACATGTCCAAGTACTGCCAAACCGTAGGTTATTGGAAGTAACAAGAAGGCGATTTGTGTTCAACAGTGTTCAAGTATTTAATTCAATTTAGACAAAGTATTGTCCTGTCTGTGGCCGATAGACTTGTCTTGGACGGATTGGCCAATCAAGCTTAACACTCCGAGGCGTTCAGTCAAAAATGATGGTGTTCTTTACAAGCGAGGGAAAGGAGAATGACAAACTTACCTTCACGAGTCCCACTGGATGTCCTCTAACCTGTGATGATTAATTCAAACTGACAGATTTAAAATGTCCAAAAATACCAGCTGTATTGAAGAAATGCCAGTAACAAAATAACACCTCGCAAAACTAAGATTCCTAAATGGGATGCCCCCTCAGACCCATATACACACAAAGGGAAAAATAAAGGTGAAAATTAATGTGTGCGCGTTTTCAGGTACTTAACTCTGAGCATCTCCAGAACCCCCTCGGGAATCGTCAAAACCCGTGTCCTTTGCGAGAACAGCATAGGCCTCTGTGCAGTTCACTCATGGGAAACAGCAGTTCGTGCCTCCTCATGATCGTCGAAAGCTCCAATGTCCCTAGCACGAGAGCGCTATGAACTGTGACTGTACGGCACCAATGTTCCAACGCAAGAAGAAGGAAAATGTCACAACACGACCGTTCATTGAGACTGTCCCACCACAAGAGAGCTTATCGGCGACCGTTCACCTCCAGATCCAGAAGCTGAGAGAAAATGTCGCCCTCCCCCACTACGTTCTACTCAAGGCTCTGACGTCATCTGACACCACCCGTGCCTGCTCCTATCAGCCAGTCCCTCTCTTCGTTGATCGACAAATCTCACCAATCACTGCTCTCCGGAGCGTGGTCTCCTGGACCTGCCTGTTGAATGTTATCACACGTCAGTGGTATCATCGTTGGAGTTCAAAGTCCTGTTTCCGGTTAGCTTTTATTTCGTGTCTTTTAATGCGCCATTGCGTGGCTTTGTGTGTGCTGCATTGTCATAAGGAACAGAGGAACAACAGAGGCCATTTACATACAGGAGATTCATTACCCATAATCCAACTAATTAACATAACCCCACCCCTCTCATGGGGACACTTATACGCGCTTCCACGACATCTGGTCAATATCCTACATATGATACATGGGGGTTCTTCTTCTTATTCTTAATCATCGAGCCATACGGAGCACACGACCTATACAATTCTACCTGGCCTAAGGTAACAATTGCCTAACCCCTACAAACGTAACAATAATGTAAAATTCATCAAAAAATATTCTGGAAGTTACTGCCATTAAAAATCTCAATTTCCTTTGACAAAGCTCAGAATTAGTGTGTCTACCCTCAGGAGAGCCAAGAAATAGCATCGCTACTCTCAAGAATGAACTCTCAAACCCATCTCCTTCCTCCAAATCTTGGTGGTGCCTGGTCAAATCTGTTTCTGGTGTTTGTTCCCCTTCCATTCCCTCCCTTACCTCAAATGGCTTTACAGCTGCATGTGACACTGCACGTGAAAAAGCTGAATGCCTCTTCCCTGTGTTTGCCTCAAAACCTTGTGTCCCAAACCCATCGCTCTCTGTACCCACCATAACCAGTCGTACCCAGCTGCTCCTGGATTCTTCTGCGTCCTTCTTTCCCGACAAGGTGGAGAAGTTTTTGTCAAACCTCTACTGATTCTCCAACTGGACCAGACGGCATCAGCCCGCAGGTCCTAAAATCCTGTGCCACTATCTCACCCTCTCTCTGTTCTCTTCACCCTCTTTTGCTCAAGGTCATCTTCCATCTGCTTGGAAATCATCCAACATTACCGCTTTACACAAAAAGGTGCAAAAACAGGTCCCTGCAACTGCAGACCAATCTGCCTTATCCCAATCATCAGCAAGGTGATGGAATAAATCATTGCTTCCAACATTGAATCCTTCCTCTTCTCCAATGGCTTGATCTTAGATAATCCAAATGGATTCAGATCAGGCCACTCCACTCTGGACATGCTGCTTCGGCTGTCTCAACGTCAGACAGGAAATCATGGCCTTCTCCCTTGGCATATCTCATGCCTTCAATGCAGTAAGCACCCTACCCTGCTCACCAAACTTTCCTCTTATGGTATCTATGGAAATCTCCACGCATAGCTTGCAGACTTCCTCTCCGGTCGTTGTCAACGTGTGGCCCTGAATGGAATTATCTCATCTCCCCTTCCTGTCCAGGCTAGAGTTCCTCAGGGGAGTGTTCTGTGCCCTGTGCTTTTTGTGGTCTTCATTAATGATCTATCCGACTCTCTGAAAAATCCTCTGTTTTTGCTGATGACCACCCTCTGCCGCTCCATATCTCAACACTGCGATCAGCAGGCAGTAGCCTCTTCACTCTCTGCAGACCGGATAAAAATCGCAAACTGGTCAAACAAGTTGAACATGCCTTTCAATCCTGACAAATCTCACACCCTCACTATTTCTTTTCGTAAAGACCATCTGGAAAACCTTCTGTCACTCAAGCTTTTGGGTCTCATAATCTGCCATGATCTTTCCTCGGAAAACCACATTTCCAAGCTGGCCTCAAAAGGCAGTCGCCGACTGGGCATCTTCCGTCGTGCGATGTCCTTTCTTGGCACGACAGCTTCTCACCACATACAAAGCTTTCATCCACAGCTTGATGGAATACTGCTTTCCCCTCTGGGCTGGTGTTCCTGCCTCACACCTAGCTCAGCTTAATGCTGTAAAAACCAAAGCTTTTAGAATCATTGGTATCTCCCACAATGAAGCCGATTCTGAGGGCCTATCACTCTCTCACCGCAGGCAGGTCGGTGCTCTTTGTCTTCTACATTCTCTTCTCCGGCCGAGCTCCCCCTGCTCTGTCCCCCAAATATTCCTCCAGGACACACAAGATCTGCCAGCAACCCTCTTCTGGTGAAACTGCCAAAATCAACTCTGCTCACCTTGACTTTCATTCCTCTTTACTCCCACCTCTGGAACAAACTCACTCTCTTCAATCTCACTCCTCCCTCCAGGTCTTTAAAACTCCAGGTTCACCACCATCTCACGTCTTCCCCCATCCAAAACCTTGATCTTTTATAACCATGCTAATCCACCTTTTTCAAATTCTGACTTCTTTCCTGACAGTCTAAGTAGTTTCCATTTGTTTTAAGTCCAGGCCGATGTTGACATTTTGGCCGATGTTGATCTCCAAAAGAGTTTGTGGTTGAATTTAGTTAGCCGATATGAAAATCCTCTTCAAATTTCAAGCCAATCGGATGGAAATTGAGGATTTTAGAAATTTGAAAAGAAGTGGTTGACCTTTGGCCTATGTTGACCTTTTGACCTCAAAAATATAGGATTCTGTCGGACCACCAACTCTACACTCTACCATTTGGTGAAGTTTCGTGAAGATCAATTTAAAAGTGACCTGCAGGCAAGCATAAGTGAGCGGACAGACAAAAACGCACAAACCCGAGTGATCAACATACTTGTCAAAAATAAATAAATAAATTTTAAAATTCCCAAGTAACAGTCAGGGGTGAAAACAACCTCCATCCACCTTCGGTGGTGCAAGTGAAGATACCCGTTTTCAGTAACTCGTTTCGGAACTCAAACTCAGACCCGAAGATCCTAGCCAGCCAACTTAACTGCGAAGCCAACACCAGGCTTCTCTCAAAAGTGACGAATCACTTTAAAAAAAAAAAACAAAAAAAAACGAGAAAGCATCTGAAAATGTAAAGCCCATCCTCGTGCACTTTACATCCAGACTTCTTATTCGTCTTCCGTTTGTGAAACATGATGAAAAATGCCAAGGAAAAATACCAAAACATTGACAACTTTAGGTGGAAGATTTGACCTTTACCTTTTGACCACAAAAGCAATAGGCTTCAGCAACCCAATATGCAAACCCTGCTCAAATTAAAAGTCAATCCAATGAAAATTTATGATTTTATGTAACATTGACCTTTTGTTCAAAAAAACAAACCAAAAAAAACAATCAGCTTCTAGCTTTTGATTGGTGAACCAATGCAGTGATCCAGTAAGCAAATTCTTAAAATTTCAGATCAATTAGATACAAATTTACGATTTTATGTGACACTGACCTTTTCACCAAATTATTAATTTGTCTTCTCCATCTTCTCAAAATAAAGTTATCCACTAACCCATCCACAAAAGACTCAATATTCCAGTTCCAGAAAACTAATGGAAACATTATCCAAAAGCAAAAACAATTTAGTAATCCCTGGCTCACATACAACCTAATTATCCCATAGAGCAGAGAAAGGAAAGCATTGTGACCAGATATCATACTTGTGTACACAAAAAAAAAAAAAAGGCATTGCTAATTGAGGTGTCAGGACCCAGCCAAATTAGTCTCAACAGCACAGGACAAGAAAATGATGAAATAGCAAAATCGCAAAAATGAAGTGAAAAGACGAAGAGCGCTGAAATTGTACCAGTGTTATTGGAGCAATGGAAATGATTTAAAAAAAGAACCAAACAGATCTTTAAAATGATCCCTGGGAATATTACAACAAACAAACTGCAGTTGGAAGCTGTTGAGTGCTCAATGACGATCCTCAAAAGAACCCTCGGAACAAAACTGAGAACAAGAAAACTTCACAACTTGGCCCGTGAAACTTGGTTTTGGATTCCTGAAGGGTGGAAAACTGGATTTTTTTTTTTTTGTATCCATAATCGAGGCTCGTGAAAGAGCTAACATTTATCACACAAACAAATAAAACAGACAAACAAACAAAGTGTATAAAAAGGGGAGCGGTAGACAAGATGGGGAGAGAAGGGGAAGCACATAAACACAACATTTGTGAGGGACATCGGGAATGTGTGGGAGGGAGAGGGCTTGGGGGGAGGCGGCGTGGGAAGAGGGGTGGGGGGGGGGGGGTGGGAGAAGTATAAACACAAGGACACCAAGGACTTCCAGGAAAGAAGTTGGTATTTCAAAAAAGAGGATTTGGGGTGAAATTAGCGGGGGTAGAACAGAACTTCCCCCATCATCATGATACATGGGTTTATATGCATAGAGGGCATGATTATCTAAAATTTGGTACCATCTGTGTGTATCTTGAGTAAATATTAGTGCATGCATGTAAAATTTAACAAATTAAGAAATATCGTGAATCACGTACATGACGAGCCATATGAATATGATCACAACTCGTTTGTGTAAACAGTCAGATAATGACAACTGGGCAATTCTCGTCCCAAATGGTCCCCTCTAGTCAAATAAATGGGTTTAAGGTATATATGTGCACAGGTGCATGAATAAAATCACAATATTAGCCACTTTAGTGAGGTTGGTTCTCACAGTATTACTGAAAGAGGTGGATACTTTGACACTGGGAAGACTCCATTCCACCTTCTGAAACCTGCATGTGGAGATAAAAACCAGCGACAGACACGCACACAATCACAAAACCCTGTCTCCTGCCGTGCGGCTGAAGAGCTAATTATAGGATCTGCATCGGATCTTCACCAAAATCTAATCAATACGTCGTCACACACATGACCTGTCCACCAAGTTTCATCAGAATCCATCCACAATCTTTCAAGATATCCTGCTCACAGACAGACAAAGGTGAAAACATAACCTCCATCCACCTTTGGTGGCAGAGATTTAAAAAAAAAATTTTTTTAAATCACAGAACATTAAGGTTACTTCTTGACATGCTATGTTGCATTTAAATAATACGTCACGTACCAGACTTGGGTGTTAATCCATCATCCTGAAATTGGAGGCTGCAGAAATCACCGGGCCCGATTCCATAGAAACCAGAAACGTTGTCCCGATGCGCCTTTTGGGATCCGAAATTCTTTTCACAGAAACTGGAAAGTTCCCGAATAACATTCTCCAAGGTGACGGAAATACTTCCCAAAAGAGAAGACCCTGCAATCTGGACATCTTGCTGCTTTGAAAAAGAATTCATAAATTTACAGAAGTCAGCATACATCGCAAATTGTAATTTCTCTTTTGCGAGAGAGAGGAGCTCGGTCCGTAATGGATCCGACTCAGTGCAAGCTCGAATAACCTTCCGATTCTCAATTCCAAGCATATCAATCACTGCTTGGGCTGTTTCTGCTCTCAGGCCTTGGGACGAAAGCCATTCCAAGAAGTTCACCATTTCACCGATGACCTGCCAGGGATACAATGTTTATGTCAATCACAAAAAATTTAACATGTTATTTTCTTTACTCAGTTTGGAAAGTTTTGCGAGTTATTATCTTATCCAATTTGATCACGTGTCCAGCTAAACGGTAAACGTATTGTTACGTGCTCCTCCCCACACCCCGGTCACGGTGTACCTCCAAGCCCTGAAAGGAGTCACGGCAGAAAGATGTGTTATTATGTGTGTCAATGACCAATGTTGAAACCACACCAACCAATTGTTAAAAAAAAAACCCAAGTATTGTATTAATGTCACACAAGAATAACAGCACAAGTACAATATACTTTCAATTGCACAACCAAAATACCATACAATTCCTATGATGGTACCATCAGTTTCTTACTCGATAACTCACTGTGCTCCACGTGAGCGCAAAGTAACATTCCCCAAAGTCTCTGTCCCGGCACCAGGCCAAAGTCGATCCACGCTCCTGTGATCACAAGAAACAGGTCGTATCGAGACCAGAATCCAGGTCGGCTGACAGTCAACACTGCCGAAGAGCCGCAAAGGTGCACCCAAAAGACGACTGGGAAATCACACCTTCGTTTCACCAGACAATGACGCTGGTAGGAACGTTCAGCGGCACCCAAACGGAGAACCGCAAATTCCCAATCAAAATCCACGTTACACACGCAAACCAGACCAACGGCTGGGCGCGGTGAAATGGCTGGAGCGAGGCAAAATGGCGGGAGCGAGGTGAAATGGCGGGCGGGCCCGTAATGGAGGCATACCTGCTCTCCAACAATGATTCTCTTCGGAATCGACCGCAAAACCCGTCACGCAGGTTTATCTGTCACAGCGATCACGACTGTCACAGGAATCCCTTTCCCGGGAAAACCAAACTTCGCTCGTGACCCACGTTCGCCAGCGTCTGCTCGAGACCTCAAAGCAGCTTGGCTTTTCTTCCCGACCTCACTTGCTCCGCTTTTCCTTCCTACTCTTCTTCTTCCGGTTTCTCCCGATCCGGTTTCCGGTTTCTTTTAAAACACTTTTTTCCTTTTGAAGACAGTTATTTCCACTTCACTCAAACTATACCAAGAATAGTACATGGAACCAAAAATGCTTACAGTGGATGAAAACCACAACGACGGAAGTGACAAATCCGTAACAGTATCCAGCTTGATCACCACATTTACACTGACAGTATACCAAAGAGACACCCACACTCACCTTTGGGCTGTGAAGCATGGTCACAAATCAATGATTTACCAGCAGGTTATCCTGATGAGCCCATAAGAGGGTAAGCTGATCAGCCACTCTAATTTCAGGTATTTGTGACCAAAAATCTGTCTTCAAAGACCTGAGTAGCACATGGATGCTATCTAGTTTGAAGGTGATGTGTTGGCATAATTTACGCACACGGCATCAGCATCATGTTGCGTTCAGGGTCAGAGTTGATCCTTTTGTTTAATACACACTAACATATAAACCTGTTTTTATTTTCCCCTCACTGCAATTGTCTCACGCACCTGCACCAAGGAGTCTCCACTTTGCTGGAAGTTAAAGTTTTCAGGTTCAACAAGCACAATCCAACCATCTCGGAGACTAGGTTTGTGCTTGGATGGGAGATGTGTGCATGGAAGGCTGGATGTTGTTCACTTGGCGTGCGGCAAAGACAGACTCACACCAGTGGGCAGAAAGACACAGACCGGCACAGCAGAGACAGACACAGATACAGACACAGACAGACCGGTGCGGCAGAGACAGATACAGGCACAGTCAGACAGGTGCGACAGAGACAGGCATAGACGTAGACGTAGACTGGGGCAGCACAGAGACACACAAACAGGCACGGCAGAGACAGTGCATGCATGTGTGTGTGTGTATGTGTGTGCGTGCGCATGTGCGGTAAAATGGGTGTATTTTTATTAATCAAGGTAAAAGGTACGTATTTCATTTATCACTCATTTTAGGGGAACTCAAATGGTTCGTGTCATATTAAAACTTGAAGTGATCGTATGAGATGGCAATGACGTCATGGCCGACATTTTTGCAAAGCTCTGGCACCTCAAAATTTGGCACTACACCAATGGAGCTTATGCGATCGAGCAGTGTCTGGAGGTAAGTCAGTGAGTGAGTCGCCACCGAGTCCATAAACACCATCATTATCACTTGAACCAAACATAGGATTTTGATGAAACTTGGCCACAAACTTCATATCTGATGCTGAATGAAGGTGTATTGATCGTATCAAAATCTGCGCTCATTAGAGGGGCCGAGAATAAGTTTGAAAATAGTTTTGAAATGGAGGGCGTGGTTTGAAAATAAGTATTTGCTCTCTTCTCCAAAACTACACACACAATTTCAACGAAACGACTACAATCTTCATCACCTGTGATGTACCAAAGTTTACTCACGGCATATAATAAACATCGGGGAAATACCCCTGGCACTCACCTGGTAGAATAAACAGTATACTGCACCGACTAAGGGTATTTTAAACCAATTTCAATCGTTGCTAGAAGACAGGGAAGCAAGTAGAACCATACTAACATAATCATAAGACTTTAAACAAACAAAAAACTATTTTGGGGGGCAACTGCCCCTCCCCCAACCCCATATACCTCATAAGACTCCAATTTTTCTAATGCCTTGAACAAATATTGGTACATCATGGGTGATTAATGTTGTGGTGAAGTTTCATCGAAATTGCGCATGTCGTTTGAGAAGAAAGCAAATACCTATTTTGGGGTGCTCTGACACCCATCTCGGACTCTCCGGGTGCTCCGGCAGGGGTAGCAATGTCGAACATGATGTTCGATATCAGCATCAAGATTCGGCCACCACACGTAGTTTCTAGCGAGTGACTTAATCTTCACAATCCCAGGGTGAGAGTCATGGATTTCATCCATGACCCTGGAACGCAGATTTTCCAGGATCACAACACTACATCCTCAGAGTAGGCAACCATTTTCCACGCAGAGTTCGTTTTTACGTGCTTTAAAAGCCGCAAAAGCTGGGTTACCCTCAGGTGACCATCAGGTCAACATCACATCATTCTGGAAGGGGTAACCGACTCATGGCATCTGCATTTGCAATAGATGAACCGGGCTTATAACATCTGGTGTAGTCATAAGCAGTGAGAAGCAGGGACCATCGGATGATCCTGGGCGGTAGTGTCAGACGTCGCCTTAGTTGGACCAAACAGATTGATCAGCGGCTTGTGATCAGTGCGAATCGTGAAATGATGTCCAAGAAGGTACTGGCGAAATTTGCTGATGTCGAAAACGATTCCCAATCCTTCCTTGTCAAGTTGGCAATCGTTATGCTCTGCCGGAGACAACGTTCTGGAAGCAAATGCAACAGGTCTTTCCATACCATCAAGCATCACGTGTGATAATACACTACCCACTCCATACCGACAGGCATCGCATGTCAGCACAAGATCCTTCTCTGGATCAAAATGAATGAGAACATTGGACGATTTGAGCAGATCCTTGGAGGTCTGGAATGCTGATTGTTCAGTGGACCCCCAGCTCCAGGAGACTCCTTTCCTCAAGAGACGATAAAGGGGGCCCAAAACGTTGGTCACATTTGGGATGTAACAACCATAGAACTGAACCAAACCGAGGTATGACTTCAATTTGGTTATGTCTCATGGAGCAGGAGCATCCTTGATAGCTCGGACTTTCTCATCTGTCGGGTGTAGACCCTCGGCATCAATCGTATGACCCAGGTACGTGACCGATGGCACCATAAACTTGCACTTGTCTCGACGCAAACATAGGCCGGAATCCAAAATCTTCTTCAGAACTCGATCCAGGTTTTGTAGATGTTCAGCATCCACACGACCAGTAACCAGAATATAATTCTGGTAACAAACGACATTGCGTTCGGTGGCAAACAAACTGTCCATGACACATTGATAAATGCCAGGTGCAGATTTCACTCCAAAACTGAGTCGGTGGTACCTGTACAACCCACGATGCGTGTTGATGGTAAGATACTGTAACGGTTTTGAGAAGTGTAACGAATTTGAGAAGTGTAACGGTTTTTGAGAAGTGTAACAATTTTGGAGGAAGTGTAACGAATGTGAAAAGTATGGTTTTGTTATGTGTAACACCCTCGTAATGTAAATAATGGTCGCAGCCGTCCTCCTAGTTAATTCCATGAAACTTACACGTAGGCCATGATATATCTTTTTAAATAGTGTATTTCCTTATTCCATGTAGGCTAAATATGTGTTTCCCACCAGATTGACTCTGCATTGTATCAAACGAAATAAGTGTAGGCCCTTTCAATTTCCCCAATCATCTCCACTCTCCCAAAGTTCCTTTCAAAAGCGGTGCGAGTGGTATTCAATCCCGCAAGCCGCCATTGCCCATGTGCTAATCTCGGAGAAGAAAGGCGTGTCTCCACCTCGTCATAGAGGGGAGGAGTGAGCCAACCCCACTTGGCCAACCAGCACCTCGGTTAGCGACCCGGTAGGCGTGCCCTCGCAGCCGGCGGCTTGATTCCGCCCGGAGTAATAAAAGGGACTGGAAGGGACTGCTTCACCAGATGAGAGATGAGCGGAGAGGTGACATACGAAAAGGAGCTGTGAGCTGAGCTGTGAGCGGTGAGAGGCGAGACGCTCCAAGCCAAAGAGGAGAGGAAACCAGCTTTGGAGAGACGCGCTGAGAGGAGGGAGACGGCTCCACCAGAAGGAGAGGAGCAGGTGTGACCGAGCCAGCGCGTGACGTCTACAGCATCGGCAGCGGATACGCGACGGAGGGTTTTCCTGCCAAAACCGCGAGGAATTGAGAGCTGCTGCCTCCGACCCTGCCTCCCTCTCCAGCAATCCACCTCAAGCCCTACCTGCCTGCAATATCCCCCGTGTAAGTGTGAACGTCGTCTGTCCTACTCGTTGTCTTGGGGTTAAGTAAAATGAATAGTTTAAGCTAACGATGCACTGTGTGACTGCTTCTTCCATCCATTGCTGTAAATAATTTTGGTCGCTCTTTCTTTTTTTGCTTGTGTGTGTATAATAAATCTGTTCTTCCTCCGTACTCTGTCTTCTTCTCTTTTCATTCTCTTTCGGTCGCTTTAGAGGTTTCCCGATTGAATATCTGCGGTGCGATCTGGTCAACGTCGGGTGGAATCGGGTTCTAATCGGGGAGTAACTGTTCGGACGCGGTAATACCAACCGCTCGGTAAAATAACATCTTAATCCGCGATCCGTAACAATACCATTTCTAATTCTTGTCCAAGCGGAGCTGTAGATAGGCGAATTTGAGATAGAGTATAGTAAAAGTCTTGCCTCCCATGAGACAAGCATAGAGGTCTTCGATCCTCGGGCTCGGGATTGGATATTCATCCAATGAAGAACACTTGTTCACGGTCATTTTATAATCTCCACATATGCGGATGGACTGGTCCGATTTTATGACCGGAACGATGGGCGCCGCCCATTCGGCGTACTGAATTTGCTCGATGATCCCCAGATTTTCAAGATGATCCAGTTCCTTGTCAATCCCCTCCCACAGGGCAAAAGGGACTGGGCAAGCTCTGAAAAATATAGGATTGGCATCCCGGTCAACACTGAGTTTAGCCATATGTCCTTTCAACGTTCCAAGCTCATCCATGAAGACATCCGGGTATGTCTCCAGCACATTTTCTAGTGTGTATGCTGCGGTAGGCGAAACATTGGCTGCCCGGAGTTGATGAATGCCTTTCGACTTCAGTTGAATTATGCTCAATAGTCAGGGCCCTGAGGGATATTTTGGTTCAAATTCTTCCAAAAGCATCAAATTTGGTGCAGATGTTGCCCATGCCATACTCTTTCGATTTTTGACGGGCGCCAAGGGCGGTATGATCCGGGGACCATACCGGTCCATCCCGCCATGTCACCTGACCTATGACGTCATAATTAGGATATGCATCCAATCACATGGCGTACTATAAGTGGTCAAAGTTCAAAATGAATCGATCGAAAAATGAAGGCAGGGATCCATTTTTAAGGTTTTCATAAAATCCAATATGGCCGCCAGGTCACATGACCTATGACGTCATATTGATGACATGTATACAATCATGTATACATGAACCCGGATCATGATCGCACAAAAATTAAACACAAGGATATGGCATACAGTTCATAAAACATCAAAATCCGTACCTTTGTAATTAGACTGATGAACTGCATATGCCTGAAAATTAGGAAATAGACATGTAAATATTTCCTCTAATTGTCAAAAATAAGGTCAGAGTTCGATTACCCAACCCAGAAACATAAAATGGTGAACCTCGCGTAAATCTTGACAAAAAACTAAAAAACCGACATGTTTGACTCAAAAATGACCTTTAAGATGACCTTGACCTCGAATCATCAAAATAACATCATAATTGGATTCCTCGACCTCGAAAACCCCTGAAAAGCGGTATCATACATGATTCCAACCCTTTTGGTTATTCAACTGATTTTCCTCTAATCCGGGTGGCGGCCATTTAGTATTTCGCCAATATGAGGCCCCCAGGGGGGGGGGGGCGCCCGTCTTGGCGCCCGTCAAAAATCGAAAGAGTATGGCATGGGCAACATCTGGGCCAAATTTGGTGCTTTTGGAAGAATTTGAACCAAACGGCCCCAAAATATCCCTAAGGGCCCTGACTACAACCAGTACCTGCCGAGCAAGGAAGGGCCCTTTCGAGGAATGACTATCAGGGGTAGGTGAAACTCGCGGTTATCGTAGCCCACCGTGACGTCACATGTACCGAAGGGAACAATCTTCTCACCTGTATAGGTGGAGAGTCCATAGGTTGCAGTAAATAGTCCATAGGTATAGGTCCATAGTCCATAGGTATAGGTTTCAGGTTGGGTCGGTCAGCATCACTCCACAGGTTTGTGTTAACAGCACGGCTGATGAGCGAGACAGCCGCACCAGTGTCGACCTCCATTTGCAATGGTCGATTGTTGATAACAGTGGCAAGAAAAGGGTCCCGCTTATGGCAAGAATCAATATGAAACAGGTCATACGATTCTGAGTTGTCGGAAACAGAGCTCACCTGGTCAAGCTCAGGTTCCTCCGAACCGATAAACTGATGAATCTTGTCAGCAGCTTTCCCTTTTCCCGATTTGCGAGTGATGCAAGCTGGAGCAATATGGCCAGTTTTTGAACAGAAATGGCGCATCTTTGAACCGACACGTCTCCGGAGGGTGCTTTCCGTTGCACCGAAAACATTTGTTGTGGGTTTGAGACTGCACTGGCTTCTGACGAGGAGCCTTGTTCCAACGTTGTGGCTGAACATGATCCAACCGATTCACAGCAGGGCTGGTACCAGACGAGCAAGTGGCACCGATGCTTGTAGCGTTGCGTTCAGCACTTTCCATGGAAATGGCGGTGTCTCTGGCATTTTGGAAAGTCAGCCTTCTCTCAGCAAGCAGGCGTCTACGAGTGCGGTCATCAAACCTGCCAACCACCAGCAAATCACGGAGTGCAGTATTGTGTTGAATGACATGATGATTGAGTGAGGCATGGCGCATGCACATAATAAAGCATCCTGTCATGGCGTCAGTCGACAGTGTCTGTCTCCTTCACTCGGCCCGGCTCCTATACTGAAATGACGTGAAGGTGTTAGTTCAGTATGTTACAAACTGGCGACGAGGATACAAGGTGTTCAGACAGGGGAAGGCGTAATCAAGATATGGCGGTATTCGGGAATATTGCGCCTTTCGATGAAAAAGCAGAGTTGTTTGAGGACTACACGGACAGATGAGACGCATTTTTGGCGGCGAATAGGATTGAGGAAGAGCTGCAGGCGAGTTTATTTTTGGCCATGGTTGGTACAGAAGCGTTTAAGTTAGTGAAGAACTTGTGTCACCTAGCCGCGCCAAAATCGAAAACTTACCATCAGCTGAAGGCGTTGTTGACAGACCAGAACACGCCGAAACCGATCGTGATCATGAAGCGATATAAATTTTGGACATCTTTCCAGGGAGAGAACGAGACGGTGGCCGATTACATCATGCAATTGAAGAAGCTCGCATCTACATGCTCATTTGGGGCCTTTCTGAACAAAGCCCTACGAGACAAGCTGGTATCGGAACTCCACCCTAAAATGTCTCGGACTCAGACAAACTTATTGTCCAAGGTGGATTTCTCGTTTGAGGAGGCCAGGGTGAAATGTCTGGCGGACGAGATGGCCAGCAAAGCGAACCGAGAGCACATGGTCCAGACATCTTCGGAGGCGAATCGAGTCCAGCAGGGGAAGAGAAGTTTCGTACAAGGTGGGAGGAAAAGGGAAGCACACAATAAGCCGGCGGCCGGAGTCTGGTGCAAATGTTGTGGTGGGACAAATCATCGCACAGAAAACTGCCGACTCAGGAATGTGAACTGTCATTCCTGCAATGAAAAGGGACATATTTCCAAGGTATGTCCAGGGAACATCAATCAACAGGATCGAATACAGAAGAACTAAGGCTTAAAAACTGTAGATTCAGCCAAGTACATGGATTCCAACAGCGATCAGGAATCAGATAGGGAACAAGACCATGAAGGATTTGGGTTGCACCGAAACGGTGACGACTCTCACAATAAGGTTAAACCCATTAAAGTAAATGTCGCTGTAGGACACTGTGATATCACCATGGACCTGGATACTGGGGCGTCATGCTCCACGATTTCAGAGTCTGTGTATAGAAATAACCTGTCTAAGTATACCTTGATTGATACAAACATAACTCTTCGTAGTTACATGGGGTAAGTAGTCCCTACATTGGGTTGTGTAAAGGTACCAGTCAAATACCCGGATAAACCAGAGATGTTGTTAGAACTTGTGGTGGTAGAGGGGACACGTCCATGCCCATTGGGGAGAGATTGGTTGAGTAAAATCAAACTGAATTGGGAAAATATTTTCTCAGTGTCAGACATCTCCAAAACCAAGGTCCTAGAATCAAAAGATTACCCCCCAGAGTTCAATAGGTTGCTAAATCAGAACAAGGTACTATTCTCGACTACCGGCGCAGGGATAAGAGGATACCCAGCAACACTCAAATTAAAGCCGAATGCTAAACCGGTATTCCAGAAAGCGAGGCAAATTCCATACTCTATGGCAGGCAAAGTAGACAAAGAGTATGATAGGCTGATAAAAGCAGAAATACTGAAATCAGTAGCAGTTAGTGATTGGGCGTCACCAGTAGTACATGTTCCCAAACCCAATAAATCAATCGGAGTTTGTGGTGATTACAAAGCCCTAAACAAGGACATTGAGGATGATAATTACAAACTACCAAACACTCAGGACTTCTTTGCCAACATTACACAGAATGGCACTCAGCCGAAAGTGTTTTCCCAAGCTTGATTTGACGGGAGCATTCAATCAGTTATTTCTTGATGAGGATTCCTCTAAATTACTCGTGCTAAACACACAGAAAGGTCTTCTAGCTCCAAAAAGACTAAGTTTTGGTGTAAAAACAGCACCATCGCTGTTTCAAGCAACCATGGACAAAATTCTGTTAGGAATAGAAAATGTCCATTGCTATATGGATGAGATCGTGGGAGCCACCGATATGGTAAATCAGCATGTGAAGGTGTTGGGAAAGGTGTTGCAAGCATTGAAGAAGCACAATGTGCGACTTAATGGTGTAAAATGTCAATTTTTTAAAGACACGACTTGACTATCTAGGTCATAGTTTGAGTGCTGAGGGGATTCGTCCATTGCAAACCAAGGTAGAGGCAATTCGAAAAGTGGGAAACCAACGAATGTATCCGAATTTAAATCCGTTGGGAATGGTTAACTACTATGGAAAATTCATTCCAAATTTGTCCTCAAACCTGATACCCCTCTTTGACCTATTGAACCATTCCAATAAGTGGGCGTGGTCTCAGCAATTAGAGCAAGCGTTCGAGTACGTGAAGATGGTTCTCACAGGAGATAAAGTCTTGGTACATTACGATCCTACGAAACCGCTCGTGTTAAGCATAGATGCCCAAAAGGGTTAGGGGCTTGTCTCAGCCATACATTGGCAGATGGGACCGAACGTCCGATTGCATACGCGTCAGGTACCCCGAGTGCAGCAAAAAGAAATTAAGCACAAATTGAAAAAGAGAGATTGGCAATAATGTATGGATTGAAGAAGTTTCATTTGTACGTGTATGGGCGGAAGTTCAAATTGATCTCAGATCACAAGCCACTGACCCGAATATTCGGTCCCAAAGTAGAAATACCTCCATTAGCAGCGGCTAGAATGCAACGGTGGGCATTGTTACTAAGTGGGTACACACCTATGCCATTGAATACCGTACGCCGCAACAAAACGCAAATGCTGACATGTTGAGCCGATTTCCAGTCGACGATCCAAGTTCAGCAGATCCGGAAGAAAACTTTGTTTTCCAAACAATGGTGGACTCGTTACCGTTGAATGCAAAACAAATTGCAGAGAGTACAGGGAAAAATCCAGTATTAGCGATAGCGTACGAGTACACTTTATCGGGATGGCCGAGTTATTGTACGGATAAGACGTTACAACCGTACTTCACATGGCGAGACGAGCTGTCGGTCGATGACGGATGTTTGTTGTGGGGATGACGGGTTGTATTTCCCAACCCGTTACAAACGGGTATGCTCGGTGAACTTCACGAAGTCACCCCGGTGTTTGTCGAATGAAAGCGTTAGTGAGGTCGTTCGTTTGGTGGCCCGGGCTAGATGGGGACATAGAAGACAAGGTCAGATCATGTAGCAAATGCACAGATGCACAATTTGCACCAAAAGTTCCTCCTTTGTTATGGCCTTGGGCTACAGAACCGTGGCAGAGAATTCATGTGGACGATGCAGAGGTCAAGGGTCAAAACTTTCTCGTGGTTGTAGACAGCTACTCTAAATGGCTAGAAGTCTTCCCTATGTCTTGCGCCACCGCGGGGGGTTTGATCGAGGCTCTACGATCCTTTTTGCAAGATACGGGTTGGTCACCAACGTAGTCTCAGATAATGGACCAAAATTCATTGCGGACGAATTTGTTGCATTTTTGAAATACAATGGTGTTGAACATACCTTATGCCCTCCCTGCCATCCTTGAAATGGATTGGCCAAAAAGAACATTCAGACATTCAAGAGAATGTTCAAGAAATCAGATAATCAATTGTCGATACAACACAGGATAGCAAAAGTACTCCTGAATTATAGGAACACGCCGCACACTACAACTGGGATAACACCCACAGAACTGTTCCTGAAACGCACTCCGAGAACCCAACTTTCGTTAATCAAACAATGTCCACAACGAAAAGTCGAAAAGAGGCAGAGGGCTTCAAAATTCCAACACGACGGATTACACCCGGACGTTCGCCAATATGACATGTATCAGCTGGTACGTGTTAGAAATTTAAGGGGAGGAAAAGAGAAGTGGATACCTGGTACCATCGTATCCATTAAAAGTCCTAATACGTACCGAGTCAGGATACCGGGAAATAACCGCCGATTTGTACACGTAGATCATTTGATCGCAGATGACTCTCAAGAGCAAACACCAAATCCGTTAGAGAGAGCTTACCTACCGGAGGTGGTACTGTTACGTGGTCCTCCCGGTGACTACCTGGTCTCGGTGACCCCCGGACCGTGGGAGGCACCCCGCCAGAAAGATATATGATTTATACGCTTTCGTAACGCAATCAATATGAATTCCAGTCAATAAGAAACCCCACACCAAGGATCCAGAGTAATCAATAATATATTCCCCCAAGGAATCAACAACCATCAACAATCAACAATCAATCACTAAGATGGCCATCTTACATATGTGTCCCCCTTTCCCCACTCCCGACCCCTTGGGTACTCACGACCCCTTTGGTCTCTGTCCCTCACAATGTCTCTGGGCCCCTCCTTACCAAGATGATGGTCGGCTTCTCCGCACACGGGCGGTTGAACGAACCCCAGGCGGACGTGCTCCAAACGTGTACGTCGCGCACCGGGGACAGCTGCTGCAGCGCACACCTCCTTGCCAAGCAACAGGGCAAAACCAAGCGCGGCTTGCAACGCGCGCGAGGCCCAAGGTGCGACCCGTACGCGTCCTTGTAGACGGTGAGGCGAACTGTGCCGGACGGTGGGTTCCGTGCACGAACCCACGGCAACTTGACGTGTCAAGGGGTAATTACCCCGCGCAGGTAACTCCTTTTGTCAGACGGGCTTTCAAACGCAGCGTCCTCCACGCTGCTCTATATCGATCCCAACTCGCGTCGGAGCTGGGCGAGGAAGAGGAAGAAGATCGTCGCTTCTCCAGGACCTCGTGTCTTTTCTTCTTCCGTTTCCGGTCTCCTTTTTCCCAGAAGGGCTCCTGACCCTTTAATCACAACAACCTTCAATCGACTACACATTGATAAGCAAAGACCTGAATAGTAATTCACATAAATCCACATAAATCCGTAACAGTACCAAGACTAGACGTCCCCTCGATTAGTTTTCCTGTTAGCTTAAAACCTCCAGAGAAGTTGGTAAATCCAATACCAGAACCAGGAAATGACAAAACTGGTGTAAATGAGAAACCAGTAGTTTCTCCCTCACCAGCAGTCAGTAAAAGTGCAACCATAACACCAACAACCGTCAGAAGGTCCACTAGAGTGATTAAACCTCCATCCCGTTAGATCTGTAGTTCTTCAACTCGAATGGTACATCAGTGGGGTTTGGGGATTTCTTTGGGAGTAAAATAATTCTGATGATTCAAGTAAATTTTGTGTTGTTCTAAAAAGAAAATGTTCTTGTTCTTCCAATGTTCTGATGTTCCTTTTGGTACTCAACTGGTAACAACTGTGGTGAAAGCAATAACTGAAGAGATGAAAGGAATTGACGTTTTATTCAAAGGTTCAGAGTCATGGTATAATACCAATGTTAAATTAGAATGGGTATTGCGTCTATAGGATGGAGGAGTGCAGTATTGTGTTGAATGACGCGATGACGACTGACGTAGAGAGGCGTGGGCGTGGCGCATGCGCAAAATAAAGTCCTGTAATGGCGTCAGTCGACAGTGTCTGGGTCCTTTACTCGGCCCGGCTCCTATACTGAAACGTCGACGTGAAGGCGTTAGTTCAGTATATAATACACGGAGCATGTCAATCGTCCCCAAACTCACACAGATGACATTTTTTGAGGTGTGCAATGAAGTCTGCGATCGACCGACCTTGCTGCTGTCTGCACATGTAAAAATTAAACCGGCACAGGATGACTGAAGGACTGAAGGAGGATGGAGGACTGAAGGACTGAAGGACTGAAGGAGGATGACTGAAGGAGGACTGAAGGAGGATGACTGAAGGAGGACTGAAGGAGGATGACTGAAGGAGGACTGAAGGAGGATGACTGAAGGAGGACTGAAGGAGGATGACTGAAGGATGACTGAAGGAGGTCCGAGGACGAATCAGGTTTTTAACGAGTGTGAACGTCTCTCCCCCGCAAACGGG
This sequence comes from Myxine glutinosa, assembly GCF_964187855.1. Taxonomy (NCBI): domain Eukaryota; kingdom Metazoa; phylum Chordata; class Myxini; order Myxiniformes; family Myxinidae; genus Myxine; species Myxine glutinosa. The sequence goes on along the minus strand of NC_136274.1, from coordinate 64,391,826 downwards.
CAGGAAGACGGCCTTCATCCGGGCTTCCGTCTCGATGTCGTTCGCCTCGAAGTAGAAAGACAACCCCTCAGAATACGTGTGAAAATCTCCCTCATGAGGGACAAATTAATCGATATGGCCGAAAGAAGTCACGCTCTAGATGTTTATCCTCGTCGCCATGTAACGTATGTCGACAGATTACGATCGATTGTTGCACATTTATTGACCAGATACAGGTCCGATTCAACCCAGCGACGTCCGACCTGAGCCGTAACTCCCGCGGTCACGGTGTCGGGATAAAACGGGGCATGTTTACGGGGAATACGGGGATAAAACGGGGAATGTTTACGGGGAATGTTTACGGGGATAAAACGGGGAATGTTTACACCTTCATACCGAACACACATCGTCAGATTAAATTCGATCCGATCACGTGAACCTTCGTCACAATAACACTTACAGCACGAGGTTTAGAAGAAAATCAGCCTGTAGTTCATCGTAATTGAACAATTCCTGCTTTGCTTAACCTTCTTCTGCTTCTTCTTGTTATTAATTCTTCCAGGTGAGGAGTAAACCACGTGCGAGTGAGTGCTTTTCTGTCCGTAATGACGGATTAACACACGCACGTGCATAATGAGCACGTATATAATGGGCAAGTCCACAATGGTCACGTGCACACAGTTCACGACTTCACGTGCACAATGGTCACGTGCACAATGGGCAAGTCCACAATGGTCACGTGCACACAGTTCACGTGCACAATGGGCAAGTCCACAATGGTCACGTGCACACAGTTCACGTGCACAATGGTCACGTGCACAATGGGCAAGTCCACAATGGTCACGTGCACACAGTTCACGTGCACAATGGTCACGTGCACAATGGTCACGTGCACAATGGTCACGTGCACAATGGGCAAGTCCACAATGGTCACGTGCACACCGTTCACGTGCACAATGGTCACGTGCACAATGGGCAAGTCCACAATGGGCAAGTCCACAATGGTCACGTGCACACTGCAGAGACCCCAACTTCAAGACGTCATTCAATGAATGCAACCCGAGATCATGAGAGGTAACGCAAGACCGATCGTGGGCCACAATGTTTCGAGATGAGACCGAGGGTGGGTCTCACTTTGCTGACAAAACATATCACCTTGTGAGTGGTGAAAAACACAGCGAAAAGGGAATGATCAATCTCGAGGAACGAAAGCATTGTCACGTGATGAATCGAGTTAAAACAAGACCAAAAGTCTAACGGCGGCGTAGCCGGGCTTGTAAAATATTATAAACCACAAACACATATGATTGGCTCTTTAAACAGTCGCTAATGCTGCTGATAACATTAAACAAATAAATTTGGAGGAATCCCGACATCAGTGAGGTAAGTTTTACTTACAGAACTGAGCGAATATCTACTGTAATCTATATATACACACAAGGGTTGGGGGTGTGCTCATTTACCAAGCAGCTAGCTAGTGCTTGCCAAGCCAGCCGTTCCTTAAAGGTTTTGAATGGAGTGCTTGCTCGAATGCTTAAATCACTTGGCGATCTCTCCACCAGAAACTTGGTAAATGAACACACACCCAATGTTCTTGAGACCCGACCATATATCGACTGTAATCTATGTACCCCAAAGAGGAATGACCTTTCCTCCAGCTCGCGAAGTGAGCGGGTGTTTACGCCGTAATGACATCATATACGTAACGAGATGGTATTCATAGAATACTTACCCTGCGCAGTCAACTTGTTGTGAGCCAACTCTTCTGTTTTTGAACTTTTTTTTTCTTTGATCCAATATGGTCGCCAGACCACGTGAGCGATGACATCATAAATTTATATTCTCTAATATATTGTTCCATAGATCACGCCCAATAAATTTCAAACTGATCAGACTAAGCGTTGTCCCTGTCGAATTATGACGTCATAATTATGGCACCAATGACGTCGTTAACAACACCTATTCCCCATATGGAGTTCTTTACCACGAACCATGTTTCAATTTTTTCCATGCAGCGGTTTTGGAGAAACAGAGGTGCAACATTTTTCGGTTTTTCAAAGATGGCGCCTGTACCACATGACCTATGACGTCATGATTATCATTAAAATATTCTACATGAGGAGGCTCTCCTATGGTGAAAATTTCGTGCCCATCAGACCAACAGTTGCTGAGGAAAAAATTCACAATGATCAGATATGTGTTGTACTTGTGAATTATGACGTCATAACGAAGGCACAGATGGCATCATCATTAACATATCTTATTCCCCAAGAGGAGTACTTGACAATGAGACATTTTTCAATTTTTTCCATTGAGTGGTTTGGGAGATACAGAGGTGTAACGTTTTTCCAAGATGGCGCCCGTACCACGTGATCTATGACGTCATAATTATGAATAAAAACTTCTGCAGGCGGAGGCACTTCTATGGTAAAATTTCGTGTCAATCGGACAAATGGTTGCCGAGAAAATGATTTTTTTTTAATGCAGACACGTACGGCACAAGGCACACGTACGCATTTGAATGCTTAACCCCGCTTTTCGCTTCGCGAGCGCAGGGTAATGACGTAGTATGACGGCCGGACACAAAACTGCCTCCACTTTAATATATATAAGATATATATTTAACCTCCAGTAACGTTGCAGTCACTACTCAGGGATTAGTGTTACGATTAGATTTACTATAATAATAACGTTGCGTTATTATTACAAAAATTATATTATTTTTTAAAAACCGAGGTGAATTCCTTACCTCCGCTTTTACACCGCTTCAATACATCAACTTTCCATTTACAACATTGGGATGAAAGTGTTATGGTTATATTTACTCTATTATTATTACTATGAAAACGATACTACTGAAACGATGCCACTGTGGCGTACACGAAAGCCCACTGGCGTGGTGACATCATTCCGCGCACCAAGTGTGCGGCGGCCACGCCCTAGGGGTAGGCGTGGCCTCAGGATATACACCGGGCGCGCAGCCCGGAGCACGCCAGTGCTACAGTGACCTCTTTGGAATAAAGAACTATAAACTTACCGCGTTGTCCGCTTCCTCCTTGGTAGCAAGTCACGTGCGTAGCACCGCGTGCTTTATTGGTGACCTCCGACATTCGAGTTAGCCGTCGCTGACTACCCGAAACCGCCGCAACAATGGCTACCAACGCAGTCTCCATCAAGCTCCCCGAATTCTGGGAGTCACAAGCCGAAGTTTGGTTCCTGCAGGCGGAAGCCCAGTTCCGACTTCGAGGCATCACGGTGGACGAGACCATGTACTGCCACGTGGTCGCCGCCCTCGGGCCCGGCACGGCCACCCGCGTCGTATCGGTCCTATGGGATCCACCTGCCGACGGCAAGTACGAGGCGGTCAAGCGTCTCCTCCTCGCCACGTTCAGCCTTACGGTGGACGCACGGGCCGATCGCCTCTTGGACCTCCCCGAGATCGGGGACACGCGACCGTCGGTCCATATGGACCATATGCTGGCGCTCATGGGCGACGAAACCCCGAACGCTCTATTCCGGGCGTTGTTTCGACGCCAGCTGCCAGCACGAGTCCGCCTCACTTTGGCTGGTTCCGCATTAACGGAACCCCGTGCGCTCGCTACTGAGGCCGACAAATACTATGCGGCTTTGGACACGCAGGCGAGTCTTGGCGCGGTTGCCACTCCCGAGGCTCCCGAGGCTCCCGAGGCTTTCCCCGATGCACCGCACCTCGTGTCCGCCGCCACGCCCCGCCCACCACCACCGCCGCCGCCGCGAAGAAAACCACGGCCTCCGACGCCGCAGCTGCCCGCCTGGTGTTTCTTTTACGCCAAGTTCGGCCACGAGGCTCGGCAGTGTCGCCCGCCGTGCTCATTCGGCAGGTCGGGAAACGGGCGAGCGGTGAGCGTCGGCAATTCAAACAGCCTTCTATACATAACGGACACCTTGTCCGGGCGCCGTTACCTGTGCAACATGGGGGCGCAGGTGAGTGTCGTTCCTGCCGGTACGTCCGACAAGCACACCGCGGGCTGAGGTCCCGCACTGCTTGCGGCCAATGGTACGTCTATACGCACGTACGGAAAACGCTGTCTCTCCCTGCGGTTCGGAGGTCAGGTTTTCCGTTGGTCGTTCGTTACGGCCGACGTGCCCATGGCACTGCTTGGCGCGGACTTCTTATGTGCTAATGGATTACTGGTCGATGTAAAGCGCAGAAGGCTTGTCCAGGCTGAGACGTTCAGCTCGCTCGCATGTGCGCTGCCCGCCTCGTTGAGCAGCTCACAGAGCGGCTCACCGAGCGGCTCGCCAAGCGGCTTGCTGAGCGGTTCCATTCCGGCCAGGTTCATGTGTATGCTTTCGGCAGCGGACGAATTCGCCCGCCTCCTCGCGGGTTTCCCGGCCCTCACGCGGCCCACCTTCTCGGCGGGGACCATCAAGCACGGGGTGGAACACCACATCCCCACCGCCGGGCCACCGGTCTACGCCCGGGCACGCCGCCTCGAGCCGACGAAGCTCGCCGTAGCTAAAGCGGGATTCGCTATGCTGGAGCGGCTCGGCATCGTGCGGCGCTCCGAGAGCGCGTGGGCGTCCCCGCTCCATATCGTGCCCAAGCCCGGTGGGGGATGGCGACCGTGCGGGGACTACCGGCACCTCAATGACGCCACCACCCCCGACCGCTACCCCGTCCCCCACATCCAGGACTTCTCCGCCCGGTTGGCGGGGATGTCCTTCTTTTCAAAGGTGGACCTCATACGCGGCTACCATCCCTGTCAGGCCGGAGGATATCCCGAAGACGGCTGTCATCACGCCATTCGGGCTTTTCGAATTCCTTCGGATGCCCTTCGGTTTGAAAAATGCGGCTCAGGCATTCCAGCGCCTCATGGACAGCGTCTTGCGCGGCTTGGATTTTTTGTACGTATACCTGGACGACATCCTCGTCGCCAGCGCGTCCTGCGAAGAGCACCTTCACCATCTCCGCACGCTCTTCGAACGTCTGGGCCAGCACGGCCTGATCGTGAACCCCGCAAAGTGCCGGTTCAGTGTCGCTGAAATCGACTTTTTGGGGCACCGCGTCACCAGGCACGGGGCCGTCCCCCTACCGGCCAAGGTGGAGGCGGTGAAGGGGTTTCCGCACCCCCGCACGATCAAGGGGCTCCAGGAGTTCCTGGGCATGGTAAACTTTTACCATCGGTTCCTGCCCCGCATCGCCCAGCTCCTGCGCCCCTTACACGAGGCCCTTTGAGGGAGGCCGGGCAAAGGTGACGTTACCTGGACCGAGCAGATGGACGCGGCGTTCTCGGGCGCGAAGCTCGCCTTGGCCAACGCCACCATGCTCGCGCACCCGGCGCTCGATGCACCGATCGCCCTCACCTCCGACGCCTCGGACTAAGCGGTGGGCGCGGTGTACGAGCAATGGGTGCATGGAGCTTGGCAACCGCTGGCGTTCTTCAGCCGGCAGCTTCGCCCACCCGAACGCCGTTACAGCACCTTCGACCGCGAGTTGCTTGGGCTTCACCTGGCGGTCAGGCACTTCCGCCATCTGCTCGAGGGCCATGCGTTCACGGCCTTCGTCAACCACAAGCCGCTGGTTTTCGCGATGGGCAAGGCCGCCGAGCCGTGGTCGGCCCGGCAACAGCGTCACCTCGCGGCCGTGTCCGAGTACACGACGGACATCCGGCATGTCATGGGAAAGGACAACCCGGTGGCCGATTGCCTTTCCCGGGCCGTCGCCCACGCAGTCCACCTTGGCATCGACTATGCCCGGATGGCAGCGGACCAGGCCGATGACCCCGGGGTCCAGGCCCTGCGGCCCGCCGTCTCGGGCCTCCGCGTCACCGAGGTGCCCTTCGACGGCGCGGGCACGGCCCTCGTTTGCGATGTCTCCCTCGGGCGGCCTCGCCCCATCGTGCCCGCAGGCTGGCAACGCCAGGTTTTTGACGCCATCCACGGCCTGTCCCACCAGGGCACGAGGGCCTCCCAGCGGTTGGTCACCGACAAGTTTGTCTGGCATGGCCTCCGGAAGGCCGTCCGCGGCTGGACCAGGACGTGCCTCGCGTGCCAGCGCGCAAAGGTGCACCGACACACCCAGGCCCCCTTGGCCCCGTTTACGGTGCCGGAACGTCGGTTCGACCACGTTCACGTGGACCTGGTGGGACCTCTGCCCCCCTCGCGGGGTTTCACCCATGTCCTCACCATGGTGGACCGCACCAGCCGGTGGCCGGAGGCCGTGCCTTTGGCGGCGACGACGGCGGCAGACGTCGCGCAGGCGTTCATCGCCACCTGGGTCGCCCGGTTCGGCACCCCCTCGGACATCTCGTCCGACCGCGGCCCCCAGTTCACCTCGGAGCTCTGGGCCGCGGTCGCGCGGGGGCTCGGGGTCCAGCTGCACCGAACCACGGCCTACCACCCCCAGGCCAATGGCCTGTGCAAGCCATTCCACCGCTCGTTGAAGGCCACGCTCCGGGCCACCCTCCGCGACGGCGGCTGGGTCGACAGGCTCCCCTGGGTCCTGCTGGGCCTCCGGACGGCACCCAAGGAGGACCTGCGCGCATCCGCGGCAGAGTTGGTCTTTGGACAACCGCTGCGGGTGCCGGGCGAGTTCCTCCCCGACCCCACGGCACCTTGGTCCGCGGCGCAGGAGCGTTCTGTGCTGCAGGAGACCGCCCGGAGGTTCGCCCCGGTGCCGACGGCGCACCACGGGCACCCTCCTACACATGTCGCCCCGGAGCTTCGCACCGTGGAGTACGTCTTCGTCCGGCACGACACCCACCGGACACCACTGCGGCCCCCGTATCACGGGCCTTTCTGCGTGCTGGAGACCGGGGTGAAACATTTCACCCTGGACATCGGCGGCACTCCTGACCGGGTCTCCATAGACCGCCTCAAGCTGGCCCACCTCGACGTGGACCACCCACCGCCGGTGGCTCGGCCCCTGCGTCGGGGCCGCCCCCCTGCGGGCGGACCCCCGGCACCGCCCAGCACCGCAGGCACGCCGCCCCCCGGTCCGGCACCCATCCCGGGTACAGCCGGGGGCATCCCACCTGGCATCCCTGCACCCCGGACGCCGCCGGTCGCCAGAGGGCGCTTCGGCCGGGTCATCCGTTTGCCCTGCAAACTGTCCCTCCAGGTGCGCGGGAATTCTGGGGGGGGGGCGCGTGTGGCGTACACGAAAGCCCACTGGCGTGGTGACATCATTCCGCGCACCAAGTGTGCGGCGGCCACGCCCGAGGGGTAGGCGTGGCCTCAGGATATACACCGGGTGCGCAGCCCAGAGCGCGCCAGTGCTACAGTGACCTCTTTGGAATAAAGAACTATAAACTTACCGCGTTGTCCGCTTCCTCCTTGGTAGCAAGTCACGCGTGCAGCACCGTGTGCTTTACCACTGTATTAAGAAACCTGGGTTTAATTTGTCTGAAGCGGACGGTGAGTCATAATGCCTGAGGCCTATACATACCGTATTGTTGGACGAGACATAACTCCGATGCTTTCGATATTTGATGGTCATTTTAACAATCGGTTTGTTTGTGTTTCATACTGAATGAAAAACGTACAGGTAGAGCATGGGGATTGTGATATATGACAGGTTCGACGATATGCTCAGCTCCAACGAAATATAAATCAACATGGCGGTGTGCGGAGAGTCAGCCCCGCTGCACCACCGTAATGACATCAGACGTAATCACATCACCCTGTCATGTGACCAGATTCTCAGCTCTGATTGGTATACGTTTGAGGGGACAAACATACATACACTACCGGTCACAAGTTTTAGAACACTTCATTTTTTCCAGTTTTTATTGAAATTTACGCAGTTTAATGTCTCAATGTACTCTTTTTTTTTTCTTTTTTCTTTTTTTTGGATACAAAGTCGAGGCTCGTGAAAGAGCTAACATTTATCAAAGAAACAAATCAAACAAACAAGCAAACAAAGTATATAAAAAGGGGAGCGGTCAACAAGATGAGGAGAGAAGGGGAGGAAGCACACAAACACAACATTTGAGAGCAGGGACATCGGGAGATGTGTGGGAGGGAGAGGGCCTGGGAGGAGGCAGGATAGGTATAAAACGCAAGGACACCAAGGACTTCCAAGAAAGAAGACAAAAGTCACCTCAAAAAAGTGGATTTGGGGTGAAATTAGCGGGGGTAGAAAAGATCAAGGTTTTGGATTGGGGAAGATAAGAGATGGTGGTGAACAGCCGTTTTAAAGACCTGGAGGGAGGAGTGGGATTGAAGAGAGTGAGGGAGTTTGTTCCAGAGGCGGGAGAAAAGAGGAATGAAGGAGTGAAGGTGAATAGAGAGTCTTGATTTTGGCAGGTTAACCATAAGAGGGTTGCAGGCAGATCTTGTGCGACCTGTAGGAATATTTGGGGGAAGAGCCCAGAGAGAGCTGGGTGAGCAAGGCTGGAGAGGAGTCGGTAGAAGACAGAAAGACCACCAACCTGCCTGCGGTGAGAAAGTGAAAGGCCCTCGGAGATAGCGTCATCGCAGGAGATTCCAATGATTCTGAACGCTTTGGTTTCAACAGCGTGAAGACGAGCTAGGTGTGAGGCAGGAGCACCAGCCCAGAGGGAAGAGCAGTATTCCATTGAGCTGTGGATGAAAGCCTTGTATGTGGTGAGGAGCTCAGGTGTGCCAAGGAAGGACTTCGCACGACGGAGGATGCCCAGTCGGCGACTGGCTTTGGAGGCCAGCTTGGAAATGTGGTTTTCCCAGGAAAGATCATGGCAGATAGTGAGACCCAAAAGCTTGAGTGACAGAACTTCTTGTGGAGGATTATTCAGAAAGTAGATGGGAGGGTTGTCCAGTCGGTCTTTTCAGAGAGACATCGTAAGAGTGAGATTTGTCAGGATTGAAAGACATGTTCCACTTGTTTGCCCAGTCTGTGATTTTGTCCAGGTCTGCAGAGAGTGAGGAGGCTGCAGACTGCCGATCTGAGAGATGAGGAATGGAGCAGCAGAGAGTGGAGTCATCAGCAAAGAGTTTTTTTTTTGTTTGTTTTTTGTTTTTTGTATACTGAGTCGAGGCTCGTGAACGAGCTAACATTTATTTCACAAACAAATCAACCAGACAAACAAAATATACAAAAAGAGGGAGCGGAAGACAAGATGGGGAGAGAAGGGGAAGCACACAACCACAACATTTGAGAGCAGGGAGAAGTGTGGGAGGGAGAGGGCTTGGGGGGAGGAGGCGTGGGAAGGGGGGGGGGGGGAGGTATAAAACAGAGAAGATTTTCAAGAGAGTCAGAGAGATCATTGATGAAGACCAGATAAAGCACAGGGCCCAGAACACTGCCTTGGGGAACTTCAGCCTGAACAGGAAGAGGAGATGAGAGAAACCCATTCAGGGCCACACGTTGACTACGACGAGAGAGGAAGTCCGCCAGCCATGTGTGGAGATTTCCATGGATACCAAAGGAGGAGAGTTTGGTGAGCAGAGCAGGGTGCCAGACCGTATCGAAGGCACGTGATATGTCGAGGGAGACAGCTCTAATTTCCTGTTTGGCATTGATGACCTCCATCCATTGTTGAGACAGCAGAAGCAGCATGTCCAGAGTAGAGTGACCTGGTCTGAAACCAAATTGATGATCAGAGATCAAGCCATTGGAGAAGAGGAAAGATTTCATATCCGAAGCAATGATGGATTCCAAAACTTTGCTGATAATTGGGAGAAGGCTGGTTTGTCTGTAGTTGCTAGGATCTGTTTTTGCACCTTTTTTGTGCAAAGCGGTGATGTTGGCTGATTTCCAAGCAGATGGCAGTTGACCTTGAGCAAAAGAGAGGGTGAAGAGAACAGAGAGAGGGAGTGAAAGAGCGGAAGAACAGGATTTTTGGACCCGTGGGCTGATGCCGTCAGGTCCAGTTGCAGAATCAGAGTCGAGGGTTGACAGAAACATTTCCACCTTGTCAGGAGGAAAGGACACGGAGTCCAGGAGGAGCTTGGTACGACTGGGTACAGTGGGTACAGAGAGGGATGGGTTTGGGACACAAGATTTGGAGGCAAACACAGAGTTGAGGCATTCAGCTTTTTCATGTGCGGAGTCAGCTGTGTAGCCGTTTGAGGTAAGGGAGGGGATGGAGGGGGAACAAACACCAGAAACAGATTTGACCAGACGCCACCAGGATTTGAAAGAGGGAGACAGATAAGAGAGTTCGATCTTGAGAACGGAGAGATATTGTTTCCTGGCCCTCCTGAGGGTGGACACACACTTGTTTCGGGCTTTGTGAAAGGAAATGAGGTTTCCTTCCGTTGGATTTGCTTTCCAGGAGACGAAGGCAAGTTGTTTCTGGGCAACAGCCTCACCACAAGATTCCGTGTACCATGGACGGGAGGAAGGGTATGACAACTGAAGATGAGATGGGATAAATCTGTGCATGAGAGAGAGCAATTTACTTTGGAAGAATTCCCAGGATGAGTTGAAGTCAGAGGTGGTAGAGATGGGAGACCAGTCCAGATGATTGATGGCTGCTTGAAGACCGTGCCAGTTGGCCTGAGTGAAATGCCAGACTCGTCGACGCTGAGCAGGCTACCTGAGGATGGTCAGAGAGATGTCCAATTTAACAAGGACATGATCAGATGATCCGATCGGAGCAGAAGAAGAGCAGCAGACATTTTCAGGGAAGTTAGTCATAACCAAGTCCAGAAGAGAAGATGCTCCGTTGACTGAGATCCGGGTCGGGAAATTGACAGATTGTGTCAGTCCCAGTGAGTCGCAGAAGTCCTTTGCTGAGGAACCATGGCTGGTGAGAGAGGTACCCACACCCAGCCAACTGGCATGATGACAATTGAAATCACCACATATGAGGAAGAGAGAGCTGGGATGAGTAGACAGAAGTTGGTCCATATTATCAGACAGCAAGATGTAGATGGAGTCATCACTGTTTGGTGGACGGTACAACATACATATGAACAAGAGGTGGGAGCGAAGGGGAAGCCGTAGCCAGAGGTATTCCTGGGGGTGAGGTGGAGAGAGTGCAGTGCAGGGCGAGTGAGGAAGAGAGTTTTTGATAAAGATAGCAACCCCACCTCCAGGACGAGGCTCAGGTCTATCATACCGGAGGAGGGAGTAACCCAGGAGAGATACTAAGGAATCAGAGACATCATGAAGGAGGAAAGTTTCTGTTCAGCAGATCACATCTGGTTTGACAGAAGCAACCTGTATGGGGAGATCAGTTGAGTTTGAACGAAGGCCCCGGATGTTTGAGGTCCATACCGTTAATGAAGAGAAAGGGGGAGCATCGGATACAGAACAGGGGGGAGGAGGGGTAGGGTAAGATGTGGAAGAGGTGGAAGAGGTAGGGAGAGCTGTTGGAGGTGTGTCAGAGATTTCAGAATAGCTCGGAGAAAGGGAAGGATGGGGCAGACAAAAGGTTTGATGGTGATTGGGTGAGGCACAATGAGGTGTTATTTGAGGAGGGGGAAGAGCGAGGCAGAAGGTTGGGGGAGATGGAGGTGAGAGTTGGAAGGGGGAAGAAACGGGGAGGACGCTTTGAGGAGGGGGAGTGAGAAGGGGGAAATTGAGAAGAAATGTGGGTGGGGAGATTTGAAGGGGAGGGGCGAGGGAGGAGTTTAGGAGGGAAGGGACAAGGGGAGGGATTTGAAAGGGATGGAATATGGGGTAGATTTGGAGGGGAGGGGTGAGGGGGGAGTCCAGGAGGGGAGGGGCGAGGGGGAGTCGTGGAGGGGAGGGGTGTGGGGGGAGTTTTGGAGAGAAGGGGCAAGGGGGGAGATTTGAAAGGGATGGGTGATGGGGAGGATTAGGAGGGGAGTGGCAAGGGGAAAGATTTGGAGGGGAGGGGTGATGGGGAAGATTTGGAGGGGAGGGGTGAGATTGGATTTTAGAAAGTGTACGATTAATGGGAAACGAACATTTATTGCAAAATGAGTTTCTTGTGATCTTCGAGTCAAAAATACATTTGAGGACGCTGGAGGGAGGATGGAGTGCAGGAGAGTTTGGGGAATGTAGAAAAGAGGCACTGAAAGAGATGGAATTTTTTGGGAGGATGAATAGATTTGGTGAGCAAGTCGAAAGCAGCCTTTTAAAGAAGAAGAAGAAAAAGGTGTTATAATATACGACGGAATACAGAACTTGAGGGGAAAGTGTAAACATTTAAAGGTTAATAATAGTGAAAACTATCTGGGGAAATGGGGAAGAAACACGTGGTCGAAGAACGAACGAACGAATAAGAACGAATAAACGAATGAGAACAAAGAATAAGAACAGAGAAGGAAATGTTTTTTGTTTTTTTTTGGGTTTTTTTTAGTTGATTTTAAACAAGGAAGTAGGCTATGGGGTGAAAAGACTGGGAAAAGCAGAGAACGAAAGTTATTGGAGCACAAACGACAGACCGCTGAGAGGAAAACAAAGCCTCAAGGTTGGACACTGTACAAGGCCTCAAAAGACACGACACGATTAACACGATTTTCTATACAGGTATGAAAGATTTGCACCGAAAATCTTCCTCGGGACACACGATACGTACAACACCATAAAATAAATACAGTTATAACGAAAATACAAATGGGAACAATTACTTAACTTCGATTTCGATGGAGAGCGTAGACAGCTGCGAAAAAACGAAACCTCGCCGTCAAGACCGGAAGCGGAAGTCATAGAAATTAAACATAGAACAAATAAACAATTGCAGATGAAAAAGAAATCATAGAATCATTGCAAAGAAATTGCAAAGAAAGGCAAGGTGTCAGTGAGTACAGTTTCCTGCACCATCAAAAGGCACTTGGAAACTGGAGGAAACTCTGACAGGAAGATGTCTGGCAGACCCAAAGCCACAACAGAATCAGAAGACAAGTTTCTGAGAGTCAACAGCTTGCGGAAATGCGGTTCACAGGACAACAGCTTCAAGCACAGCTTAACACTGGTCGAAGTAAGCAAGTCTTAGTTTCAACTGTGAAGTGAAGACTTCGAGCTGCAGGTTTGACAGATTGAGTGGCAGTAAGAAAGCCATTGCTAAGATGGCAAAATAAGAAAAAAGAGGCTTGCCTGGGCCATGAAGCACCGCCAGTGGACGACTGAAGACTGGAAGGTCTTATGGACCGATTAATCAAAATTTGAAATCTTTGGTTCATCACGCAGGGTTTGTATACGCCGTCGAGTAGCCGAAATGATGGTTCCTCAGTGTGTGACACCAACTGTCAAACATGGAGGAGGAAGCATGATGGTTTGGGGCTCTTTTGCTGGATCCAGAGTCGGCGACTTGCACAGAGTGACTGGCACCCTGAACCAAAAGGGCTACCACAGCATTTTGTAGCGCCATGCAATACCCTCTGGTATACGCCTAGTTGGTCAGGGGTTTATCCTACAGCAAGATAATGACCCCAAACACACCTCCAGGCTATGTGAAAACTACCTTCGAGGAAAACAACAAGACTGTAGGCTTCAAATCATGGAATGGCCAGCACAGTCTCCAGACTTAAACCCCATCGAGCTGGTTTGGGATGAACTGGACAGAAGGGTGAAAGCAAAGCAACCTACAAGTGCAACACATTTGTGGAACTCCTGCAACAGTGTTGGGAAGAACTTCCCGAACAATGTTTGATTTCCATTGTAGAAAGAATGCCACTACTGTGTTCGGCGGTTTTATCTGCAAAAGGTGGCTACTTTGCTGAGTCAAAAATTTAAATTAAATTTTGTTAAACAAAATGATTCTATGATTTCTTTTTTTATCTCCAATTGTTTATTTGTTCTATGCTTAATTTCAGAGTACATTGAGACATTAAACTGCGTAAATTTCAATAAAAACTGGAAAAATTGAGGTGCTCTAAAACTTTTGACAGGTAGCGTACATACATACATACAGACGGACAAACACTGTTCGAGACGGCTCTGCCCGATGGGCTACAACGTAAAAACGTTTTTCCCTGATGTTTAACTAGACGGGACTATTATAAAATGAAGGGGTGAAGTTAGCATTGGTAAAAAAGCAGGTTAAGTGGAAGAATGAATAACTCATTGAATGTTTACAAATGCAACAATAATCACATTAAAATTATGTAACATATTGTGCTGTATGGTAACGGAATGGAGCATATTGTGCTTTACGGTAACGGAATGGAGCATATTGTGCTTTATGGTAACGGAATGGAGCATATTGTGCTGTATGGTAATGGAATGGAGCATATTGTGCTTTACGGTAATCGGGTCGACGTCCCTGATTGGGTTGGGCTTCCAACGTAAGGTTGGGCTTCCGGAAAGGGGCGGTGCGAGCGGGAGATCGGGCGTGGAAATGGGTGGGTAGAGCAGGAGATCGGGCGCGGAAAGGGGCGGGGCGAGCGGAAGATTGGGCGTGGAAAGGGGCGGGGCGAGCGGGAGATCGGGTGCGGAAAGGGGCGGGGCGAGCGGGAGATTGGGTGCAATGGTGGCGAGCTTGTAGCTCGAGCATTGAACGGTGATTAAACATTTTGCCTTTACTGGACTGGCTTCACGTGATACACTTCAAATTCCATAATTCCTATTGTTAATACAGTCATAACGATATTGTTTATCAAATGCACATTATAATATATTGTGCAATGACAAAAGAAGGTTCATTAGTAAATGGAATAACCCGTGAGTTCGGCGGGAACGTTGCGGTTTTTAAAATCAGAACTCCTGGCCCAAGGATGATGATGCAACCAAACTACCCGAGGATGATGATGCAACCAAACTACCCGAGGATGATGATGCAACCAAACTACCCGAGGATGATGATGAAAAGCGAAATATAGCTCAACTAGAACAGCACTCGGTAGAGAGCACACCTGCCCCAGGTGGACAATTTCTGTTTTGTTAGATCGGACACGAATAGCTCGAATCTGGATCCCACTTGAACCAAAACCGAATCGCTTGTTCTTGTCACTTCTCCAACTCATGAACCAAGTTTTGTTGCAATCCGTCCAGAAGTTTTTCACATCTCGTGCTACATATCGGTTTTTGTCCGATCTCTCAATGGTGAAGAGTCTCTTAAAAATGCTCATATCCACATCTGGATCCAGATCTTCACCAAAATCAAATCATTTCTTCATTTATTTCACAATAACACACGAGATCAACCAAAATAGTTGAAAAATCTTCTGTTTGGCAAATACTAAAAAGTTGCTAGTGAACACACCAATGAAGAGGGGGGTGTTCATTCCAAATCAGCTCGTCCTTCCTATTCCTAGTAGATGGATTCCTCACTCCCCCCTCAGGAGCCAAGCATAGGCCTCCTCCTTCCAAATAAAAACCCCATGTCAAATTGTTGGTGATAGTATCGGCCTCCGATGGGCCCAAACCGTTGGGTCCTAATAATCCGATTAAGTTGGCGGGACTTGTCAAAAAAGTTTTGGCGACGTTTTCAGTGCTAACAAGAGAAAAATGACCACAGTGTGGTCACCAGCTGCGACGTGTAGAATCATGAGGATATCCGTTGCAATATGCGCTACCAAATTCGACCAGTCATTAAATTATACGCATGCACTGGCATCTTTTTGTCTTTCAGCTAAATTTATTCTGGTTTCTTCAAACAAATCGCGATTTTAGTCCGCGATGTTCTTACCTCATACCAACGCACGTCCGAGTGTATGCGCATGCGCTATTCAAAAAGGCACCCCAACAACAAGAACAACAACGCGGTCTTCTCATGGAGCTGCTCGTCGCAGCTAAAAAGTTGAGATCTGGCGATGTATGAATTGAAAGCCGTAGGGCCGTGTACGGCCGAGTGAGGCCGCTGTGGGCGGGGCCGAGCAAGGCCTGTGTTGCCTGGAATAAAAGATGGTGCTTGATCCTCTCTGGGTGTCTGCATCTTTATAATAGACATTACACATGCAAAACGGCCGCTCAGCGGATAAGAGAGTAGAGGGTCGCACTTTGGCGAGGCTCGGGTTTCGTTTCAAATTCCTAGGTCGATGAGGGAGAAAAAAAAAACCACCTTTAGAGGCCATTTTTCCCCACAAGCGGGGGTTGGCCTTTTTCGGGCACCGTGGTTGTTGTTGTTTTTTGGTCCCCTTTTTGAAGCAATGTTTTACGGCCGGATGCCCTTCCTGACACCAACCCTTTTTGCCGCCTTTAACGACAAACAGGGAATTACCAGTGAACTGGTACTCAATTAGCCGACCTCGGAAGGATGAGACAGGCTGAGTCAACCCCCCTGGCGTTAATTTAACGTAGCAATCGACCAGGATTCGAACCCAGGATCCTAGGTTATCCTAAGCCGGCACCCTAGCCGCTAGCCCAACACCAGGATGAGGGAGAGACCCGGAGTAATCCATGGGGTGGAACAGTCCATGGAAATGGATGAAATTAAGTGTTACTTACCGGACAGTGGAGTTGTCGACCCTCGGCGTGTCACCACGGTCAGGGATGGGGTTAAGGTTGACACCTCCTCGATGGTTCTGTCCTTCAGCTCCCCTGCCATCCCATCGATACTTTTTTGGGATATTCGGTTTTCTCAGTGCATGTTTACATTCTTGCTCCCTGTAGATGCTACAAGTTCCAGAAGTCCGGTCGTACTGCCCCTGCTTGTTGGGGTAAACTATACTGTAGTAGATGCAATGGTGATCACGAACGTAGCCTTTACTCCAGTGAACGGTTGTTGTGTGGCAACAGGGGTTGGGATGACAGCACAGCCTTTAGGTTAGAGGATGCCCGGCATAGCAAAGAGCCTCCCAAATTGAACAGGTGAAGATCCAAGATAAATTGTTCTACCCTGAGGCAGTTTTGAAAGTTGCTATGACTAAAACTGCTGCAAATGAGGGAATTCGTAGACATTGCTTTGGGTTTGTTTCGCTGTTGTTTGTTCAAGTTGTGTTCAATTAAATACACGATTTTGAAACCAAGACAAGTCTCGTGACCTCTGAGGATTATAGACATAAAGTGTGATAACCGCCCCATTGTTACCTGAATGTTGGTAGATGTTGTAGGTACTGCTCATCTTGTTCCTGGTCCTCCTCACTTGTCCATGACATGGAAGCACTACATCTCTGAACATCTTGATATCTTATGATATTCTCAAAACGGTTCAATATTTGAACTAACTCTTTACTCCTGGTTATTTTCAAGATGTGAAAGGCTAGTGGGGATACCTGCTCCAGGTGCACAAATAGGCCTACCTTGATCCATATTGAGCACTTTTTCCCGATTTCTCTCATTCAGTTCCACTTTTAAGTCTGACTCATTCATCTCTGGAGTTGCATCCGACACCATCCAGGTCACATGATTGTAGAGTGACACAGGAACACATTCAGATGCAGAATCATGGCGATGAATAAACAGCGATGGAGCATCTTCTGGATTTCTCTTCTTCTCAGTTTCTAAGAGGTGTCCTTCACATCATTCTGGAATGATTTAGCAGAATGGTGGAAGATAACGTTCTTTTCAGGATCAGCACCTGTGGTTGTGGATTCGTCATCACTTTCCTCTGCACTTTTCTTCAGGCTGGTAACCTTTGATAAAAGATAACCCATTGACATATCTGATGAACAAATTATAGAAGATTGACCTTTTGGTGGTACTATCATGACCTTTGAACCACGGTCTGCGTAGTATTCTTCATTCCTTTTTGAGAATGGAGCACCTGCAGAAAGTGGTATTCACTATACCAGGTACGGACAGCCAGCTCCTGTATTTGTGGTGAAGTGAACTCAGAAAGATGATACTGTTCAGATCTTCAGATAGGTTAAACCATCTTTGTAAGAGGTGAACCACTGCAAAGCATCATCATTTACTGGATCACAGGTGTGTTTCATCTGCAGGTGAGACTTTGTCTTATTTGTACACAAACAGGACTTGTGGTACCTGAAGTCATTATCAATCATGTCACCACAATTGTTACCATATACCTGGATATGGTGTACCATATCATCATCACCGAGTACCTTTTCTTGCTCCCATATCACATTTTGTCGATCCTTCGTACTCACAGGTAGTAGTTGATGTTCACCTTTGCGATGTTCACACTGTTCGACAAGAAAACAAACTGTTCGTTTAAATAAATTAAAATAATAAATGAAACAAAACTGTCTGCTTAAAAACAAACTTACTGGTGGAGAATTCTCTGTACATGTCAGGATGTACACCTGGTGGAAGTTTCATGTCACCTATGCCCTGTGCGAACGAATCACATTAAAGAGATTCTTGTGAATTGTGATGATGTAACAGTCGAGAGATAAAATCACAATTCAACAATAGGCGTGATGACGTCACAAAGTTAAAGGTGGCGTCATCACGCGAGGACCTGAGAAGGTGTCACATCACGTCCTGTGATAAACAAATCATACCTACCTGTTACCTGGCGGGAGACAAAACCGTGAGAAAACAGGTGGTGCTCTCAGGGCGACATCTACCCATAACACTCCAGGTGGGTTAAGATGTCTGGC
Source organism: Myxine glutinosa (assembly GCF_964187855.1). Taxonomy (NCBI): domain Eukaryota; kingdom Metazoa; phylum Chordata; class Myxini; order Myxiniformes; family Myxinidae; genus Myxine; species Myxine glutinosa. Next base: position 64,373,523 of record NC_136274.1, on the reverse strand, counting down.
TGGGATTTGAATCCCAGCTATAAATGCCAACACAGTTAGAAATGGGTAGCAATCCCTACTGTCTCCGGCAGGGGTCAGTAAACCACTTGTTCTGTGTTATGTGTACAGGGGAAACATCTTCATAACTCTGTGAACCCTTCGGTCATGAGCCCTTCATCAAAGCAAGATATAAACGAGGATGGAGAGAAGGTATATAAATGAAGGTGGAGGATATCCCTCTCTTCTCACCTGTGGATCCATTTTACTGAGTTCATAATCTCAAACAACTCCATCCAAGATTCCACATCTTCTACTCACCACCACCTGGTGGTCTCTTCTGTTTCTACCGCTCAACTTCAGTACGTCCAGCTGGACTCTGTTCCACCCTTCACCTGCAATCCATCCTTTTGGACTACAATCCATCCTTTTGTACTGCACTCCATCCTTTTGTACTGCACTCCATCCTTTTGTACTGCACTCCATTCTTTTGTACTACACTCCATCCTTTTGTACTGCACTCCATCCTTTTGTACTGCACTCCATCCTTTTGTACTGCACTCCATCCTTTTGTACTGCACTCCATCCTTTTGTACTGCACTCCATCCTTTTGTACTGCACTCCATCATTTTGTACTACACTCCATCCTTTTATACTGCACTCCATCCTTTTGTACTGCACTCCATCCGTTTGTACTGCACTCCATCCTTTTGTACTGCACTCCATCCTTTTGGACTACACTCCATCCTTTTGGACTACACTCCATCCATATATTATTGTTCAAGTATCTACCCTTCACCCATTTACATTCGTTAACCATTCACTCCGTTGTTCTACTCTTCCCCCAATACCCCCACGTCCCGGTTTGGAAAATGTCAATGTAAAGGTGTAACTTTTTTACATTCACAAATTACATTTAGAAAATGTGAAAAAAAATCCATGGTTACCTGCTCGTCATCATCTATAATCTATCGATCGATCTATCTTGTATATATATATAAATAAACATTTGTGCCAGTCTGTCCATTCACGTAGGGGCTTCACAATTCAATCTCCACCACGGGGAGATATGAGGGAGGAGGAGAGGGGTGGAGAGTCGGGGAGAAGAGGGAGGGAGGAGAGGAGGAGGTAAGGGAGAGGGGGTGGAGAGCAGGGGAGAAGAGGGAGGGAGGCGAGGAGGAAAGGAGGGAGGGGGGGAGGGGGTGGAGAGTAGGGGAGAAGTGGGAGGGAGGAGAGGAGGAGGAAAGGAGAGAGTGGGAGGGTAGGGTTCCCGATTTGAGAAATAGTTATTTATTATTACTTAATAAACGTACAGCCACTGTAGGCTAAGTATATATTTTTCAAATTTCCAGAGTATCTATCTATAATTCCACTAATCTCTGTCTGTGTGTGTGCATGCGACCGCTGTTTCTCGACAACTACCGGTCCGATATACTTGAAACTTGCCAGGTATATTGCTGGGGACCCGAGGATGTGCCTTTCAAGGTTTCATATTAATCGGACAATTACTTACCGAGCTATGTCCAAAAAACGATTCGACCAATCAGAGAGCAGCGAGCTATCGCGTGTGCCGAACGTGGCGAACACACTCTGCCTCGGACGGCACATTTGAGAGCGTATTCATTTATTTCACGTTGGCAAACTATGTTGCCGCTATGTTGGCGTTAAACTATGTTTTAAAACTAATTAAAACCATTTCATGTAAATAGAGGGGGGGGGGATTGTCACTGTACTCGCAAGCCGTTCGCCGTTCGCTTTGGCGTTGCGAATGGACCAAAACATTTCATGGACCAAAACATTTCATGTAAAGCGTTCGCCGTTCGCTTTGGCGTTGCGAATGGACCAAAACATTTCATGGACCAAACCATTTCATGTAAATAGAGGGGGGGGATATAATTTTAGATATATATATAGTACGGGCATGCCCTAGTACATATAATTTATTTAAGGCGAGTTAACTTTTCCAATGATGGAATTAAACCATACTTCGAAAAACTTTATACCTAAAAAATTTTATTTGTGGACTGTGAATACAATATTTACTGATAACATTTAGTTTTAAGGAAATTTTAATTTGTAAATCGAAGTATATTCGATGCATTCAAGGTTAAGAATGAACAATAGAAGTAAATCAGTCAAGGCAGGTTCCTTCCCCCTCCCCCTTCTCAAGTCAAATCAATCAAGTCACTGTAGAGGTGTCACTCTCCCCTCTCCCACCCTTATCTCCTCCCCTCTCTCTCTCTCTCTCTCTCTCCCCCTCTCTCTCTCTCCTCTCTCTCCCCCTCTCTCTCTCTCTCTCTCTCCCCCTCTCTCTCTCTCTCTCCCCCTCTCTCTCTCTCCCCCTCTCTCTCTCTCTCTCTCTCCCCCTCTCTCTCTCTCTCTCCCCCTCTCTCTCTCTCTCTTTCTCTCTCTCCCCCTCTCTCTCTCTCCTCTCTCTCAAGTCGTCAATCAAGTCACGGTAGAGGTGTCACTCTCCCCTCTCCCACCCTTATCTCCTCCCCTCTCTCTCTCTCTCCCCCTCTCTCTCTCTCCTCTCTCTCCCCCCTCTCTCTCTCTCTCTCTCTCTCTCTCTCTCTCTCGCGCCCCCTGCTGGCCGTTCGTGTGTTGGGCGTGGCAAGATGGCGTGCACTGGTGTTCGTGTGCTGTAGCTCCGTGCTTGTGTTGTGTTGTCCCCCCCCCCATTCCCTCCTTTCCTATCGCGCTTTTGTCGTGTCCTTCTTTACCACCTGTATCCCTTTCCCCCCCTTGAGACAGAGAGAGTGAGAGAAGAGCCCAAAGGTGAGAGCAGACCCGTTCGGTTCAGTTTACCTGCTCCGTCGGTGCTGTCTACCTTACTCGCGTCGTGTGAACTTTATTATTCATTATTTCATTTCGACTTTATTTATTTTGTGTCCTTTCCGCCTGGTCAAGGTGGAAAGGTGAGACATCGCCGTTATGGCGAGTGTTCGTGCACGGCAGGAAGGGTTTGAAACCCTAACAAGGAAGCATGCTTTCGTGTGTGTCCCTCCCGAAGGTGTTCCTACCGAGGACATTATCCTAGCTGTAGGGAATGTTATCGGCGATGAAAATGTCCGCGCCGCGTCGCGGATGAACCAAAAGTTTGTTGTTTTCGTGTCGGACGAGAAGTTCGTGCATGATGTTGTTAGTACCGGTCTGTCATTGAAAGGTGGGCAGATCGTCATGGTTTCCCCGATGGACACACCGGCGATTAAAGTTATTATTTCAAATGTCGCTCCGTTTATCACAGATGATAAATTAATGGCTGTTCTGACCCGGTATGGAACTGTTGTTTCCCGAATCTCGATGATTCCCCTGGGATGTCGGGATGAACGAGTGAAACATGTTATGAGTTTCCGGAGACAAGTATTCATGGTGCTTCCTGATCGCGGCGACGATACAGGACTAAACATCTCGTTTAAAATTTCGGTAAATGATCGTCAATATCAAATGTACGCTTCGTCAGGCACCTTAACGTGCTTCCTTTGTGGAGCCTTCGGACACGTTAAAAGGTTTTGTCCCAAAGCATCTTGTACGAAGTGCGGCAAATTGGGACACACCAATGTGGGCTGTAAAAAAGAAAACGCCCCGACCGTGCTTCCTCATGCCTCGACCGTGCTTCCTCACGCCTCGACCGTGCTCCCCGACGCTCAAACCGTGCTCCCCGACGCTCAAACCGTGCTTCCTGGCGCTCAAACCGTGCTACCTGAAGCCCCGACCGTGCTTCCCGACGCCCCGACTGTGCTTCCTGATGTCCCAACTGTGCTTCCCGAGGTCCCGACTACGCTTCCCGAAGCCCCAACCGTGCCACCTGAAGCCCCAACCGTGCTACCCGAAGCCCCAACCGTGCTTCCCGAAGCCCCGACTGTGCTTCCCGACGCCACGACTGTGCTTCCCGACGCCCCGACCGTGCTTCCCGACGCCCCGGTGCTACCCAAACCCAGTGAGATGGCACTTGGTGATGCTAGTACTGCTGACGAACCCATGAATGAAGAACTTGTCATACTGACCAAAAAACGGAAAGCACCACTAACAAATAGCCCCGATGGTGCGATAAAGAAGGCTGTCTTGGGCAGAGACACTGTCTCTGCAAAAGAGGGCAAAACGTTTACAGCAAACGAAAATATCGAACGCCAAAGTGGTAAAGAAGATGTTACTGATTTCCCAAGCTCTGAGAATAAAGCCGACATTGATCCGAACAATGCGGCCATTTTTGAGCCTGAACGCGAAGCCCCACCGGTCCCCCCTCCAGTAGCTGAGCGGACTGGTGACCAAACAAATTGCTCTGTCTCACAAACAGAAATCGTAACCCCGGCTACGCAGAGATCTGCAGCCATTTGCCAAAGCACACATAAAGAAAGTAAGCACCAGTCTGCTCGTGAGTGTGCACCAGAGTACCCAACGAAATCTCAGGAGATGCCTCCAGAGGAGCTTGTGAGAGCTGCAAGTAAGGCCCAAGATCCAGGTGGGACATTATCAGACCTGTCAGAGTCTGAGGACGAGGTGGAAGTGACTGAGCTGTCACAGTCATCAGCATCTCAGTCACAGATACCCCCCCAACACATCGTGTCGTTTCTAGCCGAAACGTACAGACAGCGTAACATAGTCATTAAAGACCATTTTGACGATTTGGCTGCATTCATCCACACTGCAAAATCCATAATTAAAACGCCTGAACAATTCGACCTGAATAAGTCACAATACCACAGGTTAAGAAAATTCATCACACGTGCAGGTGTAGAGTGTTCCCAGCCACAGGCTGATTTCATCAATACAGGATGAAAACTATAAAACTCGCAACCTTAAATATTAACGGTGGTGGTGCTAGACACCTCCGCCAGGTCCAAGTAAAAAACATATTTCAACGGAAAAAGGTGGATGTGATCTTACTTCAAGAAACTCACATCACACCAAATGTGGAACATAACTGGCATCAACTTTTTAAGAGCCAATGCTATTTCAGCAATTTATCAGCTTCATCTGCTGGAATCGGCTTCTTGCTGAAGCCAGGCCTCGTGTGTGAGTCATGCCATTTTCAGGAGGTAATAAATGGTCGGCTTAGCTCTCTCAAACTAGTAAGCCATAACTTCCATTACACTATTTTTAATGTGTATGCGCCAAGTGATAGCGTAGAGCGTAAGTCCTTCTTCACCGCAATGATAAATCACTTAAGATCAGTTGATTTTGATCATTGTGTGTGTGTCGGAGGTGATTTCAATTGCACCTTCGACCCATCGGTTGACAGAAATTCTGCCGAACCCCATCCTGAGTCCCATGTACACTTATCCAATTTTTTTAGCACAATGGGCCTCGTTGATGTTTGGCGGTTGCACCACCCAAGCACATCCCAGTACACCTGGTGTCGATGCGCCAATAGTCGAGTATCCTTGGCAAGGCTTGACAGATGGTACATCAACGTACCCTTTAAAAATACTGCGGTTTCTTCAAATATTTTTCCTTCCGTGTTTTCAGACCATCATATGGTAACCCTAAACCTTTCCTTTCCTCAACCCGCAAGTAGGAGAGCTTATTGGAAGTTTAATGTTAGACTTATAGAAGATGGTATGTTTAAGGAAGCCTTTCGTGTTTTCTGGGCAAGTCTAGTAGCAAAGAAATCTTCCTTTTCTTCATCCAGCATATGGTGGGATAACATGAAATCTCAAATTCGGGTTTTTTGTCAATGTTTCCAATCACACAGCACAAACGACAAGCACATTACAATGGCCCGGTTGGAATTGGATATTCTACATTTGGAGAATAAATTGGCTCATGAAAACAATGACGCCAATTACCGGTTATTGCTTGTAAAGAAAGCTCTTTTAAGGGAGTTAGTTCAAGAGAAAGCAGCCGGAACATTAATTAGACTTAGAATACAGAATGTAAAGTTATCAGACACCCCAAACAAGTCTTTCTTTCATTTAGAATCCTTAAGCAAGCCATCACGGCTAATCTCTTCTGTTTTGGACTCAAGAGGCAACGTTGTTGTCAACGAAGATGATGTTAGAATAAACATTATTGAATTCTTTACAAAACTTTTTGAGGAGCAGACTGTTTGTAATGATACTATGATGGATTTAACCTCTCACCTCCCCTCCCTAACTGAGGCTCAACGGTTGGAGCTTGACCTACCAATCACCCTCCTTGAGCTAACCTGTGCTCTTGCTGCCATGGATTCAGGGAAAGCTCCGGGTATTGACGGTCTACCTCCCGAATTCTTTCTGACATTTTGGGACCTTTTAGGCCCTGAGTTGCTGAATGTTTTGGACACTTCTATACAGACTGGTATAATGCCGCTGAGTCTAAGAAGAGCCGTAGTGTGCTTGCTCCCGAAAACTGAAGATCCCCGACTTTTGGTGAACTGGCGACCGATCTCCCTGCTGTGCACAGACTACAAGCTTTTTTCAAAAGTACTAGCTAATCGACTAAAAAAGGTTATCGGTGATCTAGTACTGCCAGAACAGAGTTACTGTGTTCCTGGAAGATCCATCCATGATAATATTTCTTTAATCAGAGATCTCATTGATGGTAACCGTGTTAAAGAAGACTTTGGAATGATGTCGCTTGATCTTGAAAAGGCATTTGACAGTATCGACCATAAGTTTATGCATCATGTGTTACAGGCATGCGGCCTCGGAGCAAACTTTCGTTCCTACATTTCCTTGCTATACACGGATGTATTTAGTTTAATTAAGATTAATAATGTGCTGGCTCCCCCCATCAAGGTTCGGAGAGGGGTCCGGCAAGGGTGCCCAGTCTCTGGTTTATTGTTTGCTCTTTCTTTAGAGCCTCTTCTCAATCTACTGAGAAAGAAGATTTCTGGAATAGCACTCACTCCCATGAGTGCACCGCTAACCCTATGTGCTTATGCGGATGACGTCTGCATCTTTGTAAAAGATAAGGATGATATCGATATCGTTGTTGAGTGCCTGTCAAAGTTTCACGCTGCCTCCTCTTTAAAAATCAATTGGAACAAGAGCAAGACGTTATGGATACCCTCCCTTTATCGCAACCTTCTTCAGCCTGTACCACAGCCGCCCCCATCCCTCCCCGCAGGGTTGCTGTGGGGAAGTGAGGGAATTAAGTACTTGGGCATATTCCTTGGTTCCCCACAGTATGCTCAAAGAAATTGGGACGGGGTAATTGAGCAAGTGGGAGAAAGATTGAACCGATGGAAAAGGGTTTTACCTCATTTGTCCTTCAAGGGCCGTGTGCTAGTGATCAACAACTTAGTTGCCACAATGTTGTGGCATAGGTTCATCTGCCTGCAACCGCCGGAGGCCCTACTCAAAGCACTCCAGGGCAAACTGGTGGACTTCTTCTGGGGAGGCTACCACTGGCTACGACCCGATGTGATATGTCGCCCCTCGGCTGAGGGTGGCCACAACCTCGTCGACATCAAAGCCCGCCTAATGGCCTTCCGGCTGCGGTCCATTCAACGTCTCCTCTACATGGAACATCTGCCAGGCCGGCTCCCTGCACGCCTTGTACTGCAGCGAGCGGGTACGCTCGGGTACGGGTTTGAACTCTTTCAAATGAACCTCCAGCATGTCGACATATCGGTTCTCCCTGCTTTTTACCAAAGCCTCTTAAATGCCTGGCAGAGCCTTTCTGTGAGTCGTCAGGCGGACACATATGTAACGAAAATGCTGGCACACGAGCCTTTGTTCTATAACCCTCTCTTTCCCGACATTCCAAAGAGTCGAGATTTTTGCCAACACTTTATAGCAGCTGGTATTGTGAAGGTGCGGCATCTCCGACATGACTCAGGGTATGGTTGGAAATCCGTAAGTGAAATCGCCGACCTGACAGGGATTTGGTCCCATAGGATGATTGCAAAAATTTTGAGGAAAATGATTCAGTTGGGACGGCAACTTGGCCTAACTTGGACTCGAGGTACAGAAGAAGATCCAAATGAGCCGACAGTGCCTAAATTAATTGTTGAACCCATTCAAAACGATTTGCCCCCTGTTAGCGATGGGTCAAAGCTTTTCCAGACAATGGACAGCAAGGGCATCTACAAGATGTGCCTCAAGCTGTTAAATGGGAACCCGTCGCTAAATGGAGTTACCCGATGGAAAGGATTGTTACCCGGAGGACCCCCCTCCGAACCTATCTGGGAAGCCATGTACAGTGAGCCCACATCCAAAAGAACAGGTGATCTCCAGTGGCGTTTGGCCCACTGGATTGTTCCCTCCAACATGTTTATTAGACATTTTTCTCCTGTATCTGTTTGTTGTCCCTTCTGTGCAGTCAATGAAGATTTGTTTCATGCATTCATAGACTGTGTACGATTATTTCCTTTGTTTCATTGGTTGAATTATATTGCACACAAAATGCATATTACTTTTTCTTTGAGAAATTTCATCTTTTGTTTTGCCCCTAAACAAGATCCTGTATCTAAACTGTTTAGTTTCCTAATAGCAACTGCGAAACTTGCTGTTTATTTAACAAGAAAAGATAAACTATCTGGCAAACCGACAGAGCACTGCAATATCATGTTGTCTTTTAATGCATTGGTCTCAGCAAGATTGAAACTTGAGTTTACCTTTTCCAACGTGACCGGAAATCTTCAAAACTTTATTGATACTTGGTGTGTCGGTGGTTTTTGTGGAGTTGAAGAAAACGAATTGAAAATACTGTTATGAGATACTGATTATGTTTCTTATTTGATGATCATTTGGTGGTTCTTCTTTTTGTTGGCAGTATTGATTTGATTGTAAAACACGTATATTGTTACTTTTTATATTTTTATAATAAAAAGACTCAAAGTCTCCTCCTCTCTCTCTCTCTCTCTCTCTCTCTCTCTCTCTCTCTCTCTCTCTCCCCCTCTCTCTCTCTCTCTCTCTCTCTCTCCCCCTCTCTCTCTCCCCTCTCTCAAGTCGTCCATCAAGTCACGGTAGAGGTGTCACTCTCCCCTCTCCCACCCTTATCTCCTCCCCTCTCTCTCTCCCCTCTCTCAAGTCGTCAATCAAGTCAAGGTAGAAGTGTCACTCTGCCCCTCTCCCACCCTTATCTCCTCCCCTCTCTCTCTCCCCTCTCCCCTCTCCCACCCTTATCTCCTCCCCTCTCTCTCTCCCCTCTCTCAAGTCGTCAATCAAGTCAAGGTAGAAGTGTCACTCTCCCCTCTCCAAACCTTACCTCCCCCCAAGATCTCTCCCCTCTCTCAAGTCGTCAATGAAGTCAAGGTTGAAGTGTCACGGAGAGTGTCCCTCTCCCATCCTCTCGCTTCTCCACTCTACGTCTACGCTCCCTCCTTTCTCCTATGCATATCGTCTACACTATAAGAAGGGGGGAGGAGGAGAAATGGATGGGGAAAGATATGAGGTCTTGATGTCACATTTAACATTCGTGGAAATTACAAATCTCCCACTATCTGCCCATTCAGGGTGGGGTGTCAAAATCGAATTGCCATTTTGTTTGCTCCATAAGGGATCTCAGGCTTCATCGGCCTTTGGTGAGCAGGAATCATGGAAAGTTGCCTGTGTCGATGCCGTGGTTAAGTGAGTGGATCTATTGTACGTGTGGATATTTGGAGAGGCAAATGTTACAACAGGCAAAAGTACAGAACAAAACCCAATTCATCAATCCCACCCCTGGGGTGGGGTAAGGTCCCAAGGTCGCCGTCCGATTGCGGTCACGAGGGTGAGGGAGGTCGGAATGATCGACACCACGAGGTCCCTCGAAGGTTTTGTGTTCCTGCTGACATCCAAGCTCTCAGCTCAAAGGGGTTTTGCCTTTGGCGAACTCCACCCGAGTCACACGGCGATACTGAGGCGACCAGTCATAAGCAAGTACAATGGAAGGAGACCTATAAATGGATGGTGTGTGTGTAATGGATGGTAACCTTATCCTCAAGCACGATACAACAGGCAGGTATATGCTGCAAGGCTGTGAAGACCAAAGACAAAATTGGTCCAGGTAGGTATGTTGCAAAGCTGTGAAGACCAATGAAAAAATTGGTCCAGGTAGGTACGCTGCAAGGCTATGACGACCAATGAGAATTTGGTCCACGTAGGTATGCTGCAAGGCTATGAAGACAAATTAAAAATTGGTCCAGGTAGGTATGCTGCAAAGCTGCGAAGGCCAATGAAAAAATTGGTCCAGGTAGGTATGCTGCAAAGCTGTGAAGACCAATGAAAAAATTGGTCCAGGTAGGTACGCTGCAAGGCTATGACGACCAATGAGAATTTGGTCCATGTAGGTATGCTGCAAGGCTGTGAAGACCAATGAAAATTTGGTCCAGGTAGGTATGCTGCAAGGCTATGACGACCAATGAGAATTTGGTCCAGGTAGGTATGTTGCAAGGCTGTAAAGACCAATGAAAATTTGGTCCAATAAACCAACGGGCCCAATGGTATCTCACAAAGTTATGGACGGACAGGTTGGGTTGGTGGACAGGTTGGGTGTGTGAAAAGGACGAATTGATTCCGTTTTAGTGAAGATCCAGACATGAGAATTTTTTTTTTTCAGTCATTCTTCACCATTGAGAGATGGGGCTAAAAACGATATATAGCACGATATTTCAAAAAGTTGTGGACGAATTATGACAAAACTAGGTGGATGAGTTGGTTAGGTGACAAGACCAAGCTGATTCGATTTTGGTTCAGGTCCGAATCCAGATCCGGCCTATCACGATCAGTGGGATACAATATGTAAACTATAAAGTCTGATATGTGGAGGCCTATAAACTATATGTAGAGGCCTTTGAGGAAATCAGAGCAAGGAGTGAAGGACAGCATCTACGCTGCACCATTTTCTATGACTAGGGCATTGCCCGTACTATATCTATATCTAAAATTATATCCCCCCCCTCTATTTACATGAAATGGTTTGGTCCAAAGCGAACGGCTTGCGAGTACGGTGACAATCCCCCCCCTCTATTTACATGCAATGGTTTGGTCCAAAGCGAACGGCTTCCGGAGTTTGGTAAAGAAATCGCCATCGCGTGCACAAACGCGCAGGAAAGCGAATGAATCGCAAATTCGGTTTTATTAGTTTTAAAACATAGTTTAACGCCAACATAGTTTGCAAACGTGAAATAAATGAATACGCTCTCAAATGTGCCATCCGAGGCAGAGTGTGTCCTCCACGTTCGGCACACGCGATCGTTCGCTGCTCTCTGATTGGTTGAATCGTTTTTTGGACATAGCTCGGTAAGTAATTGTCCGATTAATATGAAACCTTGAAAAGGCACATCCTCGGGTCCCCAGCAATATACCTGGCAAGTTAAAAGTATATCGGACCCGTGGTTGTCGAGAAACAGCGGTCACAGACAAACAAACAAACGTACAGACGTACAGAGATTACTGGAATTATAGATAGACTAGGGCATTGCCCGTACGTGGGTGCCCGTTCCTTGCCAATGCCCGTACTATATATATATCTAAAATTATATCCCCCCCCCCCCTCTATTTACATGAAATGGTTTGGTCCATTCGCAACGACCACAGAACCCCCCCCCCCTCTATTTACATGCAATGGTTTGGTCCAAAGCGAACGGTTTGGTCCATTCGATGTGATTCGATGATTCGATGTGAATGGTTTGGTCCATTCGCAACGACCACAGAACCCCCCCCCCTCTATTTACATGAATGGTTTGGTCCATTCGCAAAGCCAAAGCGAACGACCACAGAACCCCCCCCCCTCTATTTACATGAATGGTTTGGTCCATTCGCAAAGCCAAAGCGAACGACCACAGAACCCCCCCCCCCCCTCTATTTACATGAATGGTTTGGTCCATTCGCAACGGCAAAGCGAACGGCGAACGGCTAAATCGCCATAGCTCGGTAAGTACTTGTCCGATTAATTTCAAACCTTGAAAAGGCACATCCTCGGGTCCCCAGCAATATACCTGGCAAGTTTCAAGTATATCGGACCGGTAGTTGTCGAGAAACAGCGGTCACAGACAAACGTACAGACGTACAAACGTACAGAGATTACTGGAATTATAGATAGATGTAAAAAATACCAGGTTTTAATATGACTTGACGGGTTTGAACCACCGATCTCACACATTTCGAGCGCAGTCTCTTTTAGGTTTTTTTTCCTCGCCATCAAAGAATCCATACAAATTTCGTATTTTTACACTTTGCTGTAATCTACTTCCTTTTGTATGTTTAAATCTTTATAAAGTTTTCATTTTACGATATTTTGTGTAAACACATTTTAAAGGTGTATAATTGCAAAATGTAAAGTATGTTGGCTTCTCCATTTGTTAATATTTATTTTAACATCACCAACATTTTAACTAAACTGTTAACTAAACCAAAACGTTGTGTTGTTGTTGTTGATATGTAATTCATAATATCATCTCATATTTATTTTCGAGACACTTTGCTGCCTGTCGGGAGCGAGGCGGTGTATAAATTTGCGTGCTTGTTGGGTGTTTCGTACGCAGTTTCTGAGCTTGTGTTTTTCTCTCCTTTCACAGATTATATGATGGCGATGTTACCGAGTTTCCGCACTCTGGGCAGGTAAAATAGTCATCTTTATTGTGCATTGAGCACCTTGAAGCTGAACATGACATTAGGTCTCGGAATGTGATTTTCCTCATTTAAAGCGTGTTTATCAATTTGTTGCCCTCAGAGGGGTTTTTGTTCACCCTGTGTTCTCAATATCTGAAGCCATCGCCATTAAATGTGATAACCCCGTCCCTCAGTGACCAGTGTCGCATTCATAATATAGTGCGCAACTGACAGCTACCCACCCGTGTTATGAATAACTTTGGACATTTATTTCATTTTTTTAACCTTTCACCTGAGATGTTTTCTGATGGATATATTTTCAACTTTTCTTCCAAGTGCGATCGGTCTAATTTAAACCTACCTGTCTTTAGCTGCTCGTGCTGTGTTGTGTGACCTTGTTTAATGCTTGCCAGCAGTCATGTTGCGTGACGCAGGTTGGGCTCCATGACCAAGCAGCCAGCTAGCGCTTGCCAAGCCAGCTGTTCCTTATCGACGATTTACACGCAGTGATTGAGTGATTAAGGTGCTTGGCAAGCGCTCTACAAGCTACTTGCACTTGGTGGGAACACATCCCAGATGTAGCTTGTCTTGAACACCCTACACCACACACTTACACCAAGCACTTCTCATCCCACGTGATGGGGTTCCAAATCTAAAAGGAGCTTTAGAGGTGGTTGCTGATGACCCTGTTGTGTGACCTCCCATTTATTTGTTTTCTAAATATTCACCACCGACGAGGAGCTGACAGGATACCCTCTTTTTCTTTCTTCGTGCGGCATTGGTGGCATAAGCTATATTGTCGCAGTTTTACTTTTAGGTCCCCTTGCCAGTCCATGGAGCTAACTCCATGATGTCACCCTCAAACTTCTCGGGGACAGGATGTAATGTGCTCCCATGGTTTGGTCAGTGTTTCCGTAGTGGCCACCACACAAGGTTTTGAGGCAGCACTTGTGATTCAGGTAGCCACATCAGCCATTAGTCCGGTCCTTATCCTGTTGAGGGGTGTTCACATGCTCGGAAGATTGCATCCAAGTTGTTGAATTGTTGGGTCGGAAACTGCATTTGGTGGGAATGGTGTTTGCAGCTCGCGCTTTCCTCTAATATTCCGCGGTGCTGTGGAGTAGGAGGTGTAGAGCTTGTGACCTGAAAGGGAGATCAAAGGGAGATGTTAGGACATCTTTCATGTCTCTGAGAATAGGAAGATTTGGGTTGTTTATTCAGATTACCTCTCGATGTGTTGCTGCGTCCCACCGGATGGAAAAATGGGGGATTCTTTTTGACAGGATTGTCAGGTAACCACTGAACTGGGGCGTGTTTCAGAGTTCCAGTGCTTACCTTCTGCTGAATGAAGATGTGCGTCGACTTTGGTGTGAAGTTTTGAGGACCAGACGGAGGTATAGTATTCAGTTGTTAAGGGCAGAGCTATGGTGGAAGTGTGAAGCATGGCAGCTTTTGCTCCCCAACTTGTGCTAGCGAGATTATGAATGATGTTCACTCATATATTTGTTTTTGTGGTGCTCTTGCGGAGATGGTCGTAAGTTATGGAGCAGTCAAATGTCACTCTGTGGTAGATGGGAGTTGAATTGTGGTGCACTTTTTCTCAGCAGAAGGTGACCTCTAGTGTGTCCTTTGTGATTGTCAATATTGAACGCAGAAACGACGGACTTGTTTGGATTTTGTCGCAGTCTCCACTTATGGAAGTATTCAGCCAGTGTGACTAACATCCTGGAAAGACTTTGCCTGTGTTGTCGAGGCAATATCGTCTGTGCATGTGATTGTCCGCGATGCTGTGGTGCGCGTGCCGCGCATTGGCACAAGGACCGTACCCCGTGGGAGACCATTGTTGTGTTCTTGGAGAAGGGATAGATTGATGTTTGTACTGGTTATTTAATGGATGAGCCGCTGCATAAGCGTGGGGATGGGCCTATAGCTCCCTGGGTCGTCGTTTGGTTTTCCTGGTTTTGGCGCGGCTATCACCATTGCCTCTCGCAAAATTTGGGGAATGTGGTCAGTCTCAATCACAGTTAAGAGTGTTAGAAGCCATTGTCTTGTCAGTGGGCCAAGGTGGTGGAGAAAGTTCGGTGGGATGCCGTCTTTTCTGGCAGGTTTATCCTTTGTTGCTGCCAACCTAACGTTGAGTTCCTCAAGGAAAAGGTGGTCTGACAGTGGGAAAATTCTGGATGGGTTGTAATTGTTTCTTGGATCTCCTGTTTATCTCAGAACGCATTTGAGTTGGCGACCAATTTGGAAGAAGTGTGAGGCAGGAGCAAGAAGAAGCCGATTAGATTTTGGTTCAGGTCCAGATTCAGATCCGGCCTATCGGTGGGATGCAAAATGTAAACTATTCAGCCTGGCGGAGTTTACTCTACATCGAGTGCCATTCTAGTTTGTTTTGTTTTCTTGCAAGGCAGAACCTACAGTGTGATAAAAATCAAGGGAATGAAGGAACAGGAAGGGAGAGCGAGGCAGGAAGGTAACACGGAAACTAGCAAGTAAGATGGTTGAGTTAAGAAAGGTTGATGGGGGTAACAAAGATTATGTGCCAGAATTGGAGATTTCCCAGCATTGAAAGACTTATTCCAGGTATCACATGTTCCTTGTTTTCTCTGTGTCATTGGATGGGGAATACAGCTGTAATCTGTCCATTATGGGTAGAATATTGTCGAGCACAGTAGAATTTCCTCGAAAATGGTGGTGATTTCCCAAGGAAAAATAAATAAAATGGTGGGATCACTTTTGTAGATCAAGATGGAGTACTGCTCTCTGCAGCGGGGCTGATGCTCCTACCTCCTACCTCCTACCTCACACCTCGCTCGGCTTCACGCTGTAGAAACCAAAGCTTTCAGAGTCATTGGAATCTCCCGCAATGAAGCTGATTCTGAGGGCCTTTCACTCTCACCGCAAGCAGGTTTGTGGTCTTTGTCTTCTACCGACTCCTCTCTGGCCTTCCCCCTGCCCCCCAGCTCTATCTGTGCTCTGTCCCCCAAATATTCCTACAGGACGCACAAGATTTGCCAGCAGCCCTCTTCTGGTGAACCTGCCAAAATCAAGACTCTCTGCTCACCTTCACTCTTTCATTCCTCTTTTTTCCACCTCTGGAACAAACTCCCTCACTCTCCTCAATCCCACTCCTCCCTCCAGGTATTTAAAACAGCTGTTCACCACAATCTCTTGTCTTCCCCCATCCAACATCTTGAGCGTTTTTACCCCCATTAATACAACCTAAATCCACCTCTTTCAATCTCCGACTTCATTCCTGAAATTCCTAGTAGTGTCCATTTGTTTTATACCGTGTATCATACCCCACCCAGCCCTCTTCCTTCCACAAATCTCCCTGTTCTCTACTGTTGTGCTTTCACCTCTCCCCATCTTGTCTCCTGCTCCCTTTATTATATGTTATATGTGTTTTCTCTTTTTTTTATTTTATCTGTTAGCTCTTACATGAACCTAGACTTTGTAGACAATAATAATAATGATAATAATAACTTTTTAAAATATTGTACATCCCAAGCTACTTCCTTAAGGAACACATGCTTCCAATGGATATGTGGAGGATATAATGCCATTTAAAAAGGGGGGGGGGGGGCCCTTAACACTGTTGTCATTTTATCAGCCATTCGGGTCTTGAAAATGAGCAACCTCGACGTATTGTCTGCTGGTGGTGGTGTTTACCCTTGATTGAATGTGAAGCTAGATTACCCTGCAAATATTTTGAGGACTAGTGGTGATTATTTGTTGCTGCAGTATGGTGGTGGCTGCTCGCTTGGCTCGTCTGTGTGCAGTTCGGGCCAAGCACACGTTACCTGACCTTCCGTACGACTATG
The DNA here is from genome assembly GCF_964187855.1 of Myxine glutinosa. Lineage (NCBI taxonomy): Eukaryota > Metazoa > Chordata > Myxini > Myxiniformes > Myxinidae > Myxine > Myxine glutinosa. The sequence goes on along the minus strand of NC_136274.1, from coordinate 64,357,262 downwards.
GGGCATTGGAGCCTCACATCAGTGCTGAGATAATGCAGTTGCATCACAGCAAGCACCATGCTGCTTATGTCAACAACCTCAACGTCGTCGAAGAGAAGTTTGCTGAGGCTTTCGGAAAGTGTACGGCTCGCCTTGCTTTAGAATGCCATGAGTGTCCATCTTTACACCATTTTGTATTCTTTGTGCCCGATGTTAAGTCCTGGTATGTTGGTAAAGAACTTGTATATCGCAAAGATTTTTTTAGTCTTGTGCAGCAAACTACAAACCAAAAGTATTCGAAAAAAAAACAATCCTGTGTTAATAAACGTGAGACGACTTGATTATCCTGCATCTGTGTATTCGAAATTGGCATGCATTGTTCGTTTGCCTTCCAACCTCGTGCTACCTGTGTGCAGGCGATGTGAACACCCAGGTATCCTTACAGCCTGCTTTTCGGTTCAATGGCGGGGGTCACATCAATCACTCGATATTCTGGCGGAACCTTTCTCCGAGCGGAGGTGGCCAACCGTGTGGTGAGGAAAGATGGATGCATCATGTGTTTATGGAGGAATGGCATGATAATTTCTTTGGTTCAGATATGGAAGCATGCCGATTTTGGTGGTTTGGGTGTTTTGTGGGATAAATATACAAGTTTGATTCTGCCACCGTCCAGGTGATTTGCTGAAGGCAATCGAGAGCGACTTTGGGTCGGTGGACAAGCTACGGGAGAAGTTGTCCGCTGCCGCGGTGGGTGTGCAAGGCTCAGGCTGGGCATGGCTGGGGTTCAACAAGGAGTCAAAACGGCTGCAGATCGCCACGTGTGCTAACCAAGATCCCTTGCAGGGAACTACAGGTGTGCTGGGTTCATAGCCACCAAATGTTTTCATAGCCACCACATACTTCAAAACTACCAATCGGGTCATGTGCTGCATGAAAAAGAAGCCACGCTTCTATGACACAGAAGAGAGTTGTTGATAACCATGACTGCTTGATGATCTTGGAATTTATTGAAAGGTAGATAACAACTATCGTTGTGATGTTATTTGGACCCTTATTCCATTTATATAGCTGAACATTGGATTTTGAAGTGTTTCCTTTTGAAGGGAAGCTGGACTTAATGGGTACAATATAAGAGTCAGTATAGTGATGGTATACTCTTGCAGAAGGGATCTTCAATTTTTTTTGTATGTCAGATCTGGGCTCGTGTAAGAGCTAACATTAATCACACATACAAAAAAACGGACACATGAAACGTGCAAAAAAGGGAGCAGGAGACAAGATGGGGAGAGAGAGGGAAGCACACAACTACAACAATAGAGAACAGGCACATCGGGTGACCTGTGGAAGGGAGAGGGCTGGGGGGGGGGGGTGAAGTATAAAACACATGGACACTGCCAGAACTTCCAGGAAAGAAGTCTGTATTTCAAAAAAGTGGATCTGGGGTGAATTAACGGGGGTAGCAGAGAGTCTTGATTTTGGCAGTTTCACCAGAAAAGGGTTGCTGGCAGATCTTGTGCGACCTGAAGGAATATTTGGGGAACAGAGCACAGACAGATCTGGGGGAGCAAGGCCGGAGAGGAGTCGGTAGAAGAAACAAAGAAGAAACAAAGTGTAGAAGACAGAAAGACCACCTACCTGCCTGCGGTGAGTGAGTGAAAGGCCCTCAGAATCAGCTTCATCGCGGGAGATTCCAATGATTCTGAAAGCTTTGGTTTCAACAGTGTGAAGCCGAGCTAGGTGTTTGGAAGGAGCACCGACCCAGAGGGGCGAACAGTATTCCATTGAGCTGCATATGAAAGCCTTGTATGTGGTGAGGAGCTCAGGTGTGCCAAGGAAGGACTTCGCACGACGGAGGATGCCCAGTCGGCGACTGGCTTTGCAGAACAGCTTGGAAATGTGGTTTTCCCAGGAAAGATCATGGCAGATTGTGAGACCCAAGAGCTTGAGTGACAGAACTTCTTGGAGAGGATTGTTGAGAAAGTATATGGGAGGGTTGTCCAGTCAGTCGTTTCGGACAGACATCGTAAGAGTGTGAGATTTGTCAGGATTGAAAGACATGTTCCACTTGTTTGACCAGTCTGTGATTTTGTCCAGGTTATGTCCAGCTTTTGGTTATGACAAACTTCCCTGAAAATGTCTGCTGCTCTTCTTCTGCTCCAATCGGCTCATCTGATCATGTGCTTGTCAAAGTGGACATCTCTCTGACCATTCTCAGAGAGCCTCCTCAGCGTCGACGAGTCTGGCATTTCACTCAGGCCAACTGGCACGGTCTTCAAGCAGCCATCAATCATCTGGACTGGTCTCCCATCTCTACCGCCTCTGACATCAACTCATCCTGGGAATTCTTTCAAAGTAAATTGCTCTCTCTCATGCACAGATTTATCCCATCTCATCTTCAGTTGTCATACCCTTCCTCCCGTCCATGGTACACGGAATCTTGTGGTGAGGCTGTTGCCCTGAAACAACTTGCTTTCGTCTCCTGGAAAGCAAATCCAACGGAAGGAAATCTCATTTCCTTTCACAAAGCCCGAAACAAGTGTGTGTCCACCCTCAGGAGAGCCAGGAAACAATATCTCACCGTTCTCAAGACCGAACTCTCTTATCTGTCTCCCTCTTCCAAATCCTGGTGGCGTCTGGTCAAATCTGTTTCTGGTGTTTGTTCCCCCTCCATCCCCTCCCTCACCTCAAACGGCTTAACGGCTGACTCCGCACGTGAAAAAGCTGAATGCCTCAACTCTGTGTTTGCCTCTAAATCTTGTGTCCCAAACCCATCCCTCTATGTACCCACCGTACCCAGTCGTACCCAGCTGCTCCTGGACTCTGTGTCCTTTCCTCCTGACAAGGTGGAAAAGTTTCTGTCAACCCTCGACTCTGATTCTGCAACTGGTCCTGACGGCATCAGCCCACAGGTCCTAAAATTCATGTTCTTCTGCTCTTTCACTCCCTCTTTCTGTTCTCTTCACCCTCTCTTTTGCTCAAGGTCATCTGCCATCTGCTTGGAAATCAGCCAACATCACCGCTTTGCACAAAAAAGGTGCAAAAACAGATCCCAGCAACTACAGACCAATCAGCCTTCTCCCAATTATCAGCAAAGTCATGGAATCCATCATTGCTTCAGATATGAAATCTTTCCTCTTCTCCAATGGCTTGATCTCTGATCATCAATTTGGTTTCAGACCTGGTCACTCTACTCTGGACATGGTGCTTCTGCTTTCTCAACAATGGATAGAGGTCCTCAACGCCAAACAGGAAATTAGAGCTGTCTCCCTTGACATTTCACGTGCCTTCGATACGGTCTGGCACCCTGCTCTGCTCACCAAACTCTCCTCCTTTGGTATCCATGGAAATCTCCACGCATGGCTGGTGGACTTCCTCTGGTCGTAGTCAACGTGTGGCCCTGAATGGGTTTCTCTCATCTCCTCTTCCTGTTCAGGCTGGAGTTCCCCAAGGTAGTGTTCTGGGCCCTGTGCTTTTTCTGGTCTTCATCAATGATCTCTCTGACTCTCTTGAAAATCCTCTCTATCTCTTTGCTGACGACTCTACGCTCTGTCGCTCCATTCCTCATCCCTCAGTTCGGCAGTCTGCAGCCTCCTCACTCTCTGCAGACTTGGACAAAATCACAGACTGGGCAAACAAATGGAACTTGTCTTTCAATCCTGATAAATCTCACACTCTTACGATGTCTCTCCGAAAAGACCGACTGGAAAACCCTCCCATCCACTTTCTGAATAATCCTCTCCAAGAAGTTCTGTCACTCAAGCTTTTGGGTCTCACTATTTGCCATGATCTTTCCTGGGAAAACCACATTTCAAATCTGGCCTCCAAAGCCAGTCTCCGACTGGGCATCCTCCGTCGTGCGAAGTCTTTCCTTGGCACACCTGAGCTCCTCACCACATACAAGGCTTTCATCCACAGCTCAATGGAATACTGCTCTTCCCTCTGGGCTGGTGCTCCTGCCTCACACCTAGCCCGTCTTCACGCTGTTGAAACCAAAGCGTTCAGAATCATTGGAATCTCCCGCAATGAAGCTAACTCCAAGGGCCTTTCACTCACTCACCGCAGGCAGGTTGGTGGTCTTTCCGTCTTACACCGACTCCTCTCTGGCCTTGCCCCCCCAGCCCTCTCTGGGCTCTGTCCCCCAAATATTCCTACAGGTCGCACAAGATCTGCCTGCAACCCTCTTATGGTTAAACTGCCAAAATCAAGACTTTCTGCTCACCTTCACTCCTTCATTCCTCTTTTCTCCCACCTCTGGAACAAACTCCCTCACTCTCTTCAATCCCACTCCACCCTCCAGGTCTTTAAAACAGCTGTTCACCACCATCTCTTATCCTCCCCCATCCAAAACCTTCATCTTTTCTACCCCCGCTAATTTCGGTCCCCTTGTGATTTATACCCCTCCCCTTCCCACACCTCCTGCCCCCAAGCCCTCTCCCTCGCACACTTCTCCCTGCTCTCAAATGTTGTGGTTGTGTGCTTCCCCTTCTCTCCCCATCTTGTCTTCCGCTCCCTCTTTTTGTATATTTTGTTTGTCTGGTTGATTTGTTTGTGAAATAAATGTTAGCTCTTTCACGAGCCTCGATTCAGTATACAACAAAAAAAAAAAAAAAAAAAAAAAAGTCTGAAGAGAGTGAGGAGGCTGCAGACTGCCGATCTGAGGGATGATGTATGGAGCAGCAGAGAGTGGAGTCATCAGCAAAGAGATAGAGAATTTTCCAGAGTCAGAGAGATCATTGATGAAGACAACAATTATAAATTAACAACTATAATTAACTATAATTTTAATAAATCATAATTATGATTAATTAATAAAAAGACAACAATTATAATTAATGCATGAACGTTGAATTGGGCCTGCTTTTACTTTTAATTTGCTAGTTGTAGCGATTTTTGCATTTCCGGAAGCCTTCTGGCCAGGTTCTTTGGATTTTTGGTTCCTTGGACTGAATGATTTTGCTCTTCCTGCTCTTCCAGAAGCCTAGATTTCTGTATACAAGAAAGAAAGAAAAAATTGGTGGATCTGTGTCGTTACCTCTGCCAACCGAAGGTGGATGAGGGTTATATTTTCACCCATGTCTGTCTGTCTGTGAACTAGATATCTCAAAGTTGTGGACGGATTCGGACGAAATTTGGTGGAGACAGCAGCGTGTGTGTGACAAGGATGAATAGATTCGATTTTGGTGCAGATCTGAATATTAATTCGGATATGAGAATTATGTAATTTTCTAAAGTGATTCTTCATTCAGAGATCGAGTGAAAAGCGATGTATAACATGATATTTCAAAATGTTATGGACGAGTTGTGACACCTTGGTGGATGAGTTGGTTCGCTCACGAGAACAAGCCGATTAGATGTTGGTTCAGGTCCGAATCCATATCCGGACTATCGGTGGAATACAAAACAAACTGTTCAGCCTGGTGGAGGTTTGCGTTCTACCGAGTGCCGTTCTAGTTTATTTATGTTTTATTATTTTGTATGCAGCCTATGGCTGCAGGTTGCATCATTGCTGGGAATACAGCTATTGAGTACCAGTTCACTGGTAATTCCCTGTTTGTCGTTAAAGGCGGCAAAAAGGGTTGGCGTCAGGAAGGGCATCCGGCCGTAAAACATTGCTTCAAAAAGGGGACCGAAAAACAACAACAACCACGGTTCCCGAAAAAGGCCAACCCCCGCTTTGCGGGGAAAAATGGCCTCTAAAGGTGGTTTTTTTTTTATGCAGCCTATGGCTGCAGGTTGCATCATTGCTGGGAATACAGCTATGCCACTGATGCAGTGCCCCTTTTTCCAGTAACCTGGTACTCATTTTGCTGACCTCGAAGGATGACAGGCTGAGTCAACCCACCTGGTGTTATTTAACGGCACAGGAGGGGCTCAAACTCAGGACCCTAACTTCTTAAGCCGGCCACGTCAACTGTTAAGCCAACACCAGGCTTGCTTATTTCTGTCACCGATTGCACATTTTGTGTTTAAACCGTGCACCATACTTAGCGATTCCCATCAAATGGTAACAGAATGGTTAATTTTAATTGCCGCTGCTTCCCACTCATATCGACATTTCAGTCACTTAAATTCGAACCACTAAGTGGATGATTTGGACCCTTTTCATGCGAGTTCGGTGACAGTTTCTCTCTTTCTTGCAAAAAGCTTCTTGGAATTTTGATTATATTGTGGGCACGCTGCCACTCTTCAAACTGCTCATGGCCATCGTTGACTAAAGGAGTCATTTCCACAGCTTGAAAAATATTGGGTCTATTCATTGTGGTTCCTTTAGCTGCTCAACATGAGTACAAGTTGGTATACTGAACTACAGAATATTGATGAAAGTATGAATACTCATGTTGGAAGCCAGGAGAAGCTGATATTTTGCACCTTAGCCCTTAATCGGAGCAGAAGAGCTCCTCCCACGGTGGTTAACATACGTTGATCAACATTCCGTTTATTCCATCCACTGTTCTACATGTCTGCTGACGTGGCAATTGTAAGACGCGTTCTTCATTCCACAACAAGCTAATCTGATATGTTCACTCTCCATGAACAGGTCTTTTTCCCTTGCTGGGAATCGATGTGTGGGAGCACGCATACTACCTGCAGTACAAGAATGTCCGTCCGGACTACGTGAAAGAAATCTGGCACGTCGTTGACTGGGACAACGTGGGAGAAAGACTGATTGCTGCCAGAAAGTGAGACCGATCCAGACATGCCGTCCAATAGTTTTGCTACTATTTGTTGCACTGTGAGGCCTTTATCTCTGCCTCCAATCATAGAGTAAGTTCCAGTACTGAAGATGTCATTGGTGACATGTTGCTGCTTTTTGAGCATTTGGTCGTTTTTCCTGTCGGGTTTCTCATTTTTAATTTGACACTGAAAACTTCTGGAGCTCTTATTTGTCACGAGTCGATTGGTCCTAAGCAATGTTCTTTGTGAGCCCCCTCGACCCCCACCCCATCCACTCCCAAAAAACAAATATATAAATGTCTTGAAATTGAGCTTTTGTTTATAAAACCAGAGATTATTTTGGACCAAGGGGGTCACAGCATCATGTGACCTCATTTTAATGTGGACACAAAAGAGGTCAGCATTAAATGTCTCGGAGCAAAGGTATGTGGGTGGATGGCCTATTCAGGGTCTTTGTGTGGAGGTGAAGGATTTTGCCACCTTTCAATAAGTAAGACTCTTGTGATTGTCACAAGGTCTCCCTCCATTTGCTAGCCTCAATTTTACATGGCCGAATGCATATTGTACTGTGATTGAGTTTTGAATTTGGCCTGCTGGTTGCATCATCATTTAGGTGTGCATTGCTTCCGATGCAGTGCCCCTGCACATTACGTCTGAAAGATGGTGAGGCACACATCGCACAATGGCCTACTCTTGTGAAAGTCACGGTGGGGTCTTTAACATCCACCAGCAAATGTTAGCACACCTAATCAAATAACAGACCAAATACAGCATTAGAGCTGTCAGAAGGAACCCGAATAAGTAATGATGGAGTCATCAGGAGGAACCCAAATATGTAAAGGTGGAGTTATCAGGAATCTGGATAGGATTTGGGTTTTGGCTGCTTCTCCTCCACCCTCAAACCCATCCAGGTGGAGCCAAGTGACAACAACACAACAACATGCATTTTAAGGCCATTTTCCTTGCTAGAGCGGGGGGAGCCAAGTGAGCCTTACAAAAATAATTTGCCAGAGTTCACCTCTCCGTAGACACAGAAAAGGGAAGAGACGGAAAAAAAAAAAAAAAGGAATGAAGAGTAAAAGACACAAATAAAACACACCCAGGCCCAAAACGCCAACCACAGATTGTACATCGTGGTACGAACAGCTACAGGGCCCTCTATTTATAATACACATTACAGGTGAGACATTACATTTATAATAGACTGGTCAGAGGAGTGTGCGTACCTCTAGGCGATCCTGCCAGCCTCGTCTCAAACATTGCACCATTTATGAAGAATGCATTATTATAAAGTTGGACTTGTGGCAATTTGTATGGAATCTTTTTCTCTCCTTTACAATTGTCCTGTTAATTATCCCCACGTGCTTTTGAAACGAGACCGATAGTCTAACAACGGCGTAGCTGGGCTTGTTTGGGGATACCAGTTAGCAGTTAGCAAATAATGAAAGTATTAAATAATTTTTGACTTCAGGCATGGACAGCCGGTTCGTGAATGACTTGGGTAAAAACAAAACAAAAAAAAACGGTGAATGGCAGACGATGAACCAATAAATTCCACATTTGTGTGCCGACTTCAGGCACGTTCTCTATATTATCATTCCGATCACAAATTAATACTACAGTAATAAAATATATCAAAATACAATGTTAAATCACGATTGTATTGAGATATTATCAAACCAGCGAACCATCATCTGTTCACTTCCGGATTTGGGAGCAAGGTCCATGTGGATCGCATTTCAAAAATCATAATTGTATTGAGGAATTTCTGAAACCTCCTACCTACATACAGTAGGAGGTTTCAGACATACGGACAGACAAACACTGTTCTAGACAGCATTGCCCTACAGGCTATGCCATTAAAAAAATGATGTATATTGTAATCTGCTGTCTGACAGTCCCACTATCTCCTCCTAAACAGTTGTGCAGAAATTCATCAAACTTGGTAGTTATGATCACATGGCAAGTGTTTCGTTTTTGGTGGCGTCCCCCTGTGGCAGGATCATAAGGTCAAATCCCATAAAGTTCATTTACAGGGACGTTTTGAAACATTTTTGGAATGAAACTTTGTATATGCAATTAAATTGGGGGATGCATGAAATATGTAACTATTTTTTGGATTTGACCTCTGGTTCATGTCCCAGGGGGCAGGGACTTTGAATCAAAGGTGTCAAAACAGGAATTTTTTTTACACTCAAAATTTGATATTGGGTCATTTCTGGTGGAACCTTTTGCTATCTTTAAACTTTGTTTTTGGTGGGAAGCGTGGGTATTTGTGATTCCACGCCATCGACTTTGCCCCAGTTCCTTCTTTATTCTTGGGAAAAATTCCAGGGGCATAGAAAAGGCCCTTTTATATGGTACTAGCAGGAGTACCCGGCATTGCCAAGGGGAGAGAGAGGGGAGGGGGAGGTGAGGGGACAGGGACAGGAAAGATATACATCTTTGGGGGGGCGGGGGAGGCTTTGACAGGCTCCTCCGTTTGGGGGGGGTGGTAGAGGGGGAAGGGGAAGGAGGAAACATTTACCCATACAGAGCGCTTTAACCTCAGTGTTGCCCAGGTAAAAAAGGAATTGTAATGCTCTCTGCCACCATCACCAGGTGGCACTACACGGTGCACATTTACATCGAGAATTGACACCCCTCTCCCGGTCCACCACACCCCCAAATGAGGCCGCTTCCCCATATCCTATTTTAACCCCAGACAAAGTTGTATTTCTACCCCGAGTAAAGTATATAAGTGTTTATAGCTGGAGTATCCGGCGTTGCTCAAGTGAAAAAGAAACATTAACATATTTGAAATCAGGGCAAATATAATGGAAAAGCAATTACATCCAAATCAGAATCCATCACAAATGGCAAATCATTTTTACCTTTTTGTTGAATATACAGTGCATTCAGAAAGTATTCATACCCCTTCACTTTTTCACATTTTGTTATGTTGCAGCCTTATGCTGAAATCGTTAAATTCATTTTTTTCCCCTCATCAATCTACACTCAATACCCCATAATGACAAAGAGAAAACAGGATTTTAGAAATTTTTGCAAATTTATTAAAAAGAAAAAACTGAAATATCACATTGACATAAGTATTCAGACCCTTTACTATGACACTTGAAATTTAGCTCAGGTGCCTCCCATTTCTCTTGATCATCTTTGAGATGTTTCTACACCTTGATTGGAGTCCACCTGTGGTAAATTCAATTGATTGGACATGATTTGGAAAGGCACACACCTGTCTATATAAGGTCTCACAGCTGACGATGCCTCTCAGTGAAAGACACATGAAAGCCCGCTTGGAGTTTGCAAAAAAGCACCTAAAGGATTCTCTCAGACTGTGAGAAACAAGATTCTGTGGTCTGATGAAGCCAAAATTGAACTGTTTGGCTTCCGTCTGGCCACTCTGCCATAAAGCCCAGATCGGTGGAGTGTTGCAGTGATAGTTGTCCTTCTGGAAGTTTCTCCCATCTCCACACAGGATACGCTCATTGGCGCGAAGACTGTGCGCGGGAACGACCTTAGCGCGCTGCTCGCTTTTCCAGCCGCCGAGCTCAAAGTGAGCAGGCCGTGCTCGTCCACTCGCCGTCTGCTCCACACCAGCACCCACGTCTCCCAGCGCAAGAGCGCTATGAACTCTGACCACTTGCCGTCGAATCCCGAAAATCAGAGCTAGCCGAGAGAGAAACCACAAGCCAAGAAGAAGAGGAAAATGTCCTGATACGACCGTTCGTTATTGAGGCCAGGACTCAAGAGGACAAAGGAGAGAGCAGAGTAAAGGTCGGGCAGAGCGTTCTTTTATACTCGAGGCGTCATCTCACGACATCTCCATGTCCGCTCCTATCGGCGAGTGCCATCTTAGCAGTCCTTACTTGAACCAAATTCTGGACCAATCACTGCTCTTTGGGGTGTGGCCTCAGGGACCTCCTGTGCTTGTATGCTCACCAGTTAGGTGTTATCAGTGGTCGTGCTCAATGTCCTGCTTCCGGTTGGTTTTATTTAGTGTTCTAAATGCGCGATTTCTTGATAGGTGTGTGTGTTGCATGTGTCATAAGGAACAGAGGAAAAAAAAATAACAGAGGCCATTACATACAGGGGATAAATTACCCATAATCCCTAACTAATTAACATAACCCTACCCCTCATGATGGGAACAAAGATACTCTTCCACAACATACGGTCTACCGAATCCCTATTTATGATACATGGGGTTTCTTCTTCACGACAGTCGGAGCACTCTACCTATGCAATTCTACCTGGACCAAGGTATTGCCTACCCCCTACAAACGTAACAGTATGATGACGTTCAGGAAGAAGAAGCCTTACCACCAACTTTGACTGCTTCTGGTATTGTTTTTTATTATTCGTGTTCAAATGTCTGGTAATTGTTTTGTATTTATTTATGCGAATGTGTGCTCGTATAATATAACTGTCATTAACCAAAAAGCTTTAGGCACTATAGAGCGATAAAAATAAAAAAAACTTTTTTTTTTGGTGGCCTGGAACACTCGCAGGTACTCACTGCTGAACCTCAAAGTTTGACGAAGATCCGTTCAGCCATCTGAGCAAAATGGCGACACACAGACCAACGGCGCTCTTATATAGTAGATGTGCCATGTGGCAAACTATAGAAAAGAAGGAACATTCCATAGCTTGTAGAAAATGCTAAACAATAGAAAATAAGGGACATTCAAAAAATCTCGTGTGCATGTTGGACTACCCTTGTGTTCTTAGGAGGAACCAAGTAATGCTCTGGAGAAGTTCATATACATGGGTGCCTGACATCTGGCAAATAAAATACATTTACTTCTTCATGCAGCTGTTTGAATCAAAGGGGTTTTCTCCACCAAGAGAGTTTTCCCCACCAATGAGGTTATGTGTTCCTTCAACAAAACCAACATTCTGATACCGTGCCTACAGGTGGTGCTGCATCTAGGAGCACACCGTGTTTCATAAGGTACAAGTTCAGTGCTAGGATTATGTTCTAGAAAAGTTCATATAAAGGGGTGCCCTACATCTGGCAAATAATATACATTTACTTCGTCATGCAGCTGTATGAATCAAATTGGCACTCCCCAAAGGGGTTTTCTCCACCAAGAGGGTTTTCCCCACCAATGGGGTTATGTGTTGAGGTGTATATCCACGTTACGATAGTTTTATTGTGGCGTTTTTCCAGGGACGCTTCTCATAACCAAAGCATAACATTAATGTTATTACAAAACAATATCGATACCAATAATATCTCGCTCTCCCCAAGGTGTTTCTCCTCCTTGAACAAACGTCATATTAATGTGTATAAATAGCTTATTGAGCGATTTTCGTGGAAGCAACGGCCTCTCCCAGAAGTAAAAATATTACAAACCACAAACGTAGGATTACCTTTTTAAACAGTAGCTAATACTGTTTAACATTAAATTTAAAGGAATCCCGACATCCGTGAGGCAAATTTTACTTGTGCAACTGAGCGAAGAGCTACTGTAATCTATATGCCCCACAAGAGTTGATAACATGACCCTTCCTGCCGCTAACGTGGCGTTTTTCATGGCGTTTTTTTAAACAGTCGCTACTTCTGTTTAACACGAAAGGGGAGGGAACTCAGGGTATGTTCAGTTACCAAGCAGCTAACTAGCGCTTGCCAAGCCATTCGTTCCTTAACGGTTTTGAATGGAGTGCCTGCTCGGATGCTTAAGCCACTTGGCGAGCTCTCTATAAGAACTTTGGTAAATAAACACCCCCTCCCCACCCTCCCCCCCCCCCCCCCCAACATGTTCTGGAGGCCTGACAATAAATCTACTGTAATCTATATATTCCAGAAAGGAATGATCCTTCCTGCCGCCCCCATGGGGAACGGGTGTACTAGTCTAAATAAATGCTGGTTAATAGGGTAACTGTACAGTCAGTAATGGGCATAGCACGGTTATGTTGTGTTTTTAATATTAACAATGAGCAGGCAGGATGGCGTAGAGGTACGTACACTTCCCTTTGAGTTTTCTAGCCTGGGATGGAATATTAGCCTGGCTTTAAACTGTCATCCTGGTGTTTCGCATATAAGGCATGCACCAACGCATGTTCTGTCCATCACCACCATCTCTTATCTTCCCCCATCCAAAACCTTGATCTTTTCTACCCCCGCTAATTTCACCCCAATTCCACTTTTTTGAAATACCAATTTCTGTCCTGGAAGTCCTTGGTGTCCTTGTGTTTTATACTTCTCCCCCCCCCCCCCCCTTCCCACGCCTCCTCCCCCCAAGCCCTCTCCCTTCCACACATCTCCCTGCTCTCAAATGTTGTGTTTGTGTGCTTCCCCTTCTCTCCCCATTTTGTCTTCCGCTCCCTCTTGTTATATATTTTGTTTGTCTGGTTGATTTGTTTGTGAAGTAAATGGTAGCTCTTTCACGAGCCTCGATTCAGTATACAAAAAAAAATAAAAAAATCGGAAGAACATTAAGCCGGAGGACCAATCTGCCAGCACTGGTCGTCAGATGTTAAAGATCTCAGTGTCTACCACAAAGAGCAGGCGAGTTATTTCCGGCACTCTGAACAAGTTACAAATTCCTGCACCCTCGGTCGTATCAGATCTGAAAAGCCTGTTCATAAAATAGTTGGCCCAAAAACATTCACCGAATGACCCCACAAGAAGGGGGGAATAATTGTTCTTCTCATTAACCTCACCTGAGGAGAGGGAATTGCATTTGAGTCCGTTTGTTTGTCTGTCTGTTTGTCCGCACAGAATAAATATGATTTTTCTCTGCAGCCGTTGGTCCGATTGATAGGAAATTTTCACCATCGGTGCAACTCCAGCTGTTGTATTTTTTTATTTATTTTATTTTTATTTTTTTTGTATACAAGATCGAGGCTCGTGAAAGAGCGAACATTAATCACACAGAAAGACAAACCGACACATAAAACATATAACATCGGGAGCGGTAGACAAGATGGGGAGAGAGGGGGAAGGACACAAACACAACATTTGAGAGCAGGGACCGAGAGACATGGAGACATCGAGAGATCTGAGAGAGGGTGAGGGCTTTGGGGGGGGGGGGAGCGTGGGAAGGGGGCGGTGGGAGAGGTATAAAACATATGGACACTGCCAGGACTTCCAGGAAAGAAGTTGGAATTTCAAACAAGGTGGATCTGGGGTGAATTAGCGGGGGTAGAAAAGATCACGGTTTTGGATGGGGGAAGATAAGAGATGGTGGTGAACAGCTGTTTTATAGACCTGGAGGGAGGAGTGGGATTGAAGGGAGTGAGGGAGTTTGTTCCAGAGGCGGGAGAAAAGAGGAATGAAAGAGTGAAGGTGAGCAGAGAGCCGAGATTTCGGCAGTTTAACCATCAGAGGGTTGCTGGCAGATCTTGTGCGACCTGTAGGAATATTTGGGGGACAGAGCACAGAGAGAGCTGGGGGTGCAAGGCCGGAGAGGAGTCGGTAGAAGACAGAAAGACCACCTACCTGCCTGCGGTGAGTGAGTGAAAGGCCCTCAGAGATAGCTTCATCGCGGGAGATTCCAATAATTCTGAAAGCTTTGGTTTCAACAGCGTGAAGCCGAGCTAGGTGTGAGGCAGGAGCACCGGCCCATAGGGGAGAACAGTATTCCATTGAGCTGCGGATGAAAGCCTTGTATGTGGTGAGGAGCTCAGGTGTGCCGAGGAAGGACTTCGCACGACGGAGGATGCCCAGTCGGCGACTGGCTTTGGAGGCCAGCTTGGAAATGTGGTTTTCCCAAGAAAGATCATGGCAGATAGTGAGACCCAAAATCTTGAGCGACAGAACTTCTTGGAGAGGATTGTTGAGAAAGTAGATGGGAGGGTTGTCCAGTCGATCTTTTCGGAGAGACATAGTAAGAGTGTGAGATTTGTCAGGATTGAAAGACATGTTCCACTTGTTTGACCAGTCTGTGATTTTGTCCACTTTGTCCACTTTTGTCAGGATGAATTTAATGATAATTATGACGTCATTGGTCAGTGGTTCGGCCGCCATCTTGGAAAAAACGAAAAACTGTGCACCTCTATCTCCGAAAGCGCTGAATAGAAAAAATTGAGACATGGCTCATTGTAAATACCTCTCCATGAGGAACATGCTAATGATGATGTCATAGGTGCCTCCATTATAACGTCATAATTCGACAAGTACAAAACCTCATTCAATCAAGATGAAATTTATTGAGCGTCATGTAGGCATAAATTGGTGGAGAAAAAAATAATAATGATGTCATCGGTCAAGTGGTTCGGACGCGATCTTGGAAAAACCGAAAACATTTGCACCTCTATTTCTCTGAAAGCGCTGCAAAGAAAAAATTGAGACATGGCTCTCCATGTGGAATAACATATGTTAATGATGATGTCATAGGTGCCTCCATTATGACGTCATAATTTGACAAGTACAAAACTTCATCCGATCAAGATGAAATTTTTTGAGCATAATCTAGGAATACATTGGTGGAGAAAAAAATGACCATCGGTCACGTGGTTCGGCCGCCATATTTGTTTTAACCCGAAAGCCTTTAAAACCACTGAAAATACGTCCGAGCGAGGGCGCTGCAATCTCTGATTGCTCTTTCCTGTTTCATATGCAGCACAAGGTTGCGAGGAGCATCACTGGCTGAGGGCACGGTTGTACCGCTTCTACAACACAATGGGATCTTTAACATCCACCAACGAATGTTGGCAGATGGGACGCCAGTTTAACGTCCATTGGAGGGACGACACACATTGATGCCTCACCCTGCTTGCAAGACACCTGAAAGACAGTTTATAGCTGGGTCGGGATTTCAAACCCAGACAAGACAGCTTTTTTTATCTTCTTTTTTTTCTTCATGTTGAAGGCTCCAGTCATGGACTATATAGTCGCCATCAAGGCCGGGACTTAAAAAGAACTGCATTGATAGAATAGTCGACGAGTTTTTGAAGAAGTAAAAAAAATCTTTTGGAAAAGGGGGAAGTAGACTGGGTCAATTTTCAAAACTTAACCCCGAAGGCAAATCGTGTTAATTTAGGGCGTACCAGGCTTTTAGGGGTATTGAGGGGTGCTGAACTCAAATCTGCTGTATGCCCAGTTCAAAAATGGCCGCTAATGCCTCAAAATGGAGAAATCCAAGATGGCCGCCACCACCGGGCTGAAATGTATTTATGTACATATCTTTTTGACGAAACAAGGTAGAAACTTGAATGAAATGTGCTTTTGTAGGTTTTCATATATGGGGAATCCAATGCCATATTCAGTTTTGAAATAAAATGTGAATAGACTGCTTGAAACTCATATGTATTTCTAAAATAGTCGTTTTTCGCGATGAATAATTCGTCGACCAGATAAGATCCACAAGCCCCATCCCTCTCCCTCCCCACCAGTAACACAGACCATTTAAGCCCAGAGACACACTACATATGATTTAAATGTTGGCAGGAAACATATTAGGGATGCAAATTCCCATTTTGGCTTAGCAAAGTAAGGTACCTCAAATAACACTGATGCGCTTCGACGTAAACCAACATTTGACAAGCAATTTATTTATTTGTAACATGACAGCAATGGCAAGAATTTTTTACTTAATTGTGCATGAATTGCATGAGTTGATCATATCTGCTGTCAAAGCGTTATATGCAGTCCTTCATTGTGTGTACAGGTAGATGTGCCCACATGAACTTATTCCCGGTCGTTATGAGTGTTCCGGCAGTTGTCGCCAGGTTTCCTGCAGTTGCACGCCTCGATGCATTCCATGCGAATTTTCCTGCAGCTACAGCGTTGGTTGAGGCACCGCTTCGTACATCCACATGAGGTGATCTCCCTGCAAGCTTTCGGCATAGGTGGCAGAGAGTAGCCGTGGCACTAACTGACCATCCAGGTGCATCCATCCCATTTCGGGCACTGGAGGAAGATCAGGATATGGCGAGTGTGCTTGGTTCCAAACACTTCCTTGATAGTGTGAACGCATGATGTGAAACTTTGCTGCATCTGAGGTTGGTGGCAGAGTCTCTTGTGCACGACCGATACAAAACAACTTGACTCGTGCTTTGTTGCATGTATCGACCTCGGGCACGCCCTATATCTTACAGATGAATTTCTCTGTTGATGTAGCTATGTTTTTGGTGAGAGGGCCCTTGCCGAGGCCAATCAGATCAGTGTGATGTTGTTGGAACACCTGTCAGGCTGTTTCCTTACCGTGGCCACTGAACTGAGACACACTATCACAGCCGGTGACGGCATGGAAGGCAAGTAGTGTCCACCTGATCAGTAGATAGCAACATGCGAATTTCATGTACTGGGAAATACTTTGGAGCCTTCGACGTCCCAGCTTTCATGTAGAGACGTGTACAGCCCATTCTGTCATCGTGTGCCAGAAGTAGAAGAAGCACGTCTGTATCACGCACTGACACAACTATCGTTTCCATATGAGCATGGGTGCAGTGCAAAATCAGCCGGGTATCAGCTTCTTCGTGGTCAGCCCTCAGAGAGGAGACTGCGAGATCTGGATCAGATGACTTGATAGTGGTCGCTTCGGCGAACCCCCCTGCTACTACAACCACTGGTTCATCTGGCGGGCTGTGTTCAATCAGATGGTTTGAAAGTAGTAGAGCGAGATCTGCTTTATTTTCCTCGAGTTCCATAAAGCTGGACCAGTCTGATGGGAGAGGAACTGATGACTCGTTTTCTATTTTACGACGTACCGGTCGGTGGCGCTGCTTGCGTTTGATCCTTGTGCCTGCTTTGATTGATTCGTCTTGATACCTGTCGAAGACTACGTCGATCCTCTGGTATTTTGCTCCCATCTTGAACACAGTGTTAGCAAAGGTGTCGGCATAGTCACCAAACGTTCTAATGTCAGTCGGCTTTCCAAGTTCCATCACGAGTGCTTGGCCATCAATGAGCAGGAAGCTGGGTTCATCGAGTGGGTTAGGACTTGTTGCGTCAATATGTTTGCTAACACAGATTTGTTGGTGGAATGTAGACTACCACTAGTTGTGGCCAAATATGTGGCGTATGTGGGACGGTCATGAGCTCATGCTGGAGAATGTTTTCTCGGTTTATCTCACGCCCTGCTCTATAAGCTGTTATGAGCCTTCGTAGAATGTTCCTGTCCACTTTGATAGTGTTTTGCTTGCCCTTGGAAAGTTGCACGACTTTGTACAAAGAGGCAAATATCTTGGCCTTATTCTTTTGAATGGGTGATTTCAGATCCAGGTGCTGGTCACTATCTGGAGGCTCACACAGACGTTTGTCCACAAAGACTTTCATTTGCACCTGTCCAAGGTGTTCTGCACTAAGCAGAGATTCTTGAATCACAGGCGTGACCACATCCTTGTTGATTATGTTCTTCAATGTGTCACCGCCATCTTGAAACATGCCATGCTGTTTCAATGATACAACCATGCTGCCTTCATCAGAGTCGTCTTTCTCCATCCTACTTTTCATGCACTCAAATATTCCATTACAGCATATTGGACACATCTGAAAAAAAACTGCAAAGTAAGTAAATTATTCATGGACACCTAGGATCAACCTGCTTGTGGATCTTATCTGGTGGACGAATTATTCAACGTTAAAAACGACTATTTTAGAAATAAATATGAGTTTCAAGCAGTTTATTCACATTTTATTTCAAACCTGAATATGGCATTGGATTCCCCATATATGAAAACCTACAAAGGCACATTTCATTCAAGTTTCTACCTTGTTTAGTCAAAAGGATATGTACATAAATACATTTCAGCCCAGCGGTGGCGGCCATCTTGGATTTCACAATTTTGAGGCATTATCGGCCATTTTTGAGCTGAGTATACAGCAGATTTGAGTTCAGCACCCCTCAATACCCCTAAAAACCTTGTGTGCCCTAAATTAACACAATTTGCCTTCAGCACTTTAAATATGCACATTTTCAGAAAGTTGACCCAATCTAAAGGTTATAAGCGTTTGGAAAGACGAGAAGGTAAAGAGTGCCAAAGTTTTCCAGTTGGGGGGAAGAAACAAACATCATAACGGCGCACCCTCGAGTTTCCAATGGCCACACAATAATCATGAGATGTTGTGGCTTGTCGAGTATTCCGTGGTCTTGCTAATGGTGGAGGTACACAAGCAGCAAGTTATTGGTAGCAGAAACCGAAGTAATATCTACAAATGAGAAAGAGAGCCAACTTTGCGGCGTAATTTGAGCGGGTCGAGTTTTGAGGAGAGATTGGGAGAGTTGAAAAGTCGGATTACTCTGGATTCAATTCTGTCCAGTAAATATTGTGGAGCTAGAACCTCCCCAGATGTGAGAGCTGTACTCTATACAAGGACAGATCAATCCTTTATAATTTATATAGTTGAAGCAACTGTTGAGAAGAGAAGAATCTTCAACATCTGAACAGGACTCCTAGTTTCTTCGAGGCAGACTTAGCTACAGTCACGTGAAAAAGTAAGTGCACCCCATGTAAAGTTTTGACTTTTTCAACATATTTCAACATACAGCTATTTGATCTTCATTTCAACAATATTGATAGATAAAGGTGATATAATATAACAAATATCATGAAACATTTACATTTTGTAGTCCATTGTATAATTTAAATAAACATAAATGCAAATTTCGCATGTGGAAAAAGTAAGTACACCCCTACATTTATCACTACTTAAAATACATAAAATTAGAATCAGGTGCACCAGCTCAGGTGCAAATGATTAGAACATTGTGAGAGAGGATCTTGGAGGAACCTGTCTAATTTAAACCTCAGACATTTAGTTTGATTTGCTCTTTGTTGTTGAACTGTGCGGCGTCACTATGCCTCGATCAAAAGAGCTCTCTGAGGCCTTCAGAAAGAAGGTTATAGATGCCTACGAGTCTGCGAAGGGATTTTTTAAAATCTCCAAACAATTTGAAATCAATCATTCGACTGTCCGGAAGATCATCTACAAGTGGAGAAGATTCTAAACAACTGCCAACTTGTTCAGGCCAGACCGCCCCAGCAAGTTCAGCCCGAGAGCAGACCACAAGATGCTGAAAGAAGTCTCTAAGAACCCCAGAATATCATCACGGGACCTACAGGTAGCTCTTGCCACTGTTGATGTCAAAGTGCACGAGTCTACCATTAGAAAGAGGCTGCACAAATTTGATCTACATGTGAGGTGTGCCAGGAGGAAACCTTTGTTGTCCAGAAAGAACATCAGGGCAAGCCTAAAGTTTGCCAATGTACACCTAGGCAAAGACCAGCACCTCTGGAACAATGTGCTCTGGACAGATGAGTCAAAGGTAGAGCTATTTGGCCACAGTACCAGAAGACATGTTTGGGGAAAACCAAAGACAGCATTTGACCACAAGAACCTGATACCAACTGTAAAGCATGGTGGTGGAAATATTATGGTTTGGGGCAGCTTTGCTGCATCAGGGTCTGGGCAGCTCACCATCATAGAATCCACTATGAATTCTTCATTGTACCAGAGGGTGCTTGAGGATAATGTGAGGCCATCTGTCGGAAAGTTGAAGCTCAACCGAAGGTGGACCTTGCAACATGACAATGACCCTAAACACCAGTAAATCCACCAAGGAATGGCTGAAAAGAAAGAAATGGAGGGTTCTGGAATGGCCAAGTCAAAGCCCGGACCTAAATCCCATCGAGATGTTGTGGGGGGATTTGAAACGAGCTGTGCATGCAAGAAACCCCTCAAAGATCGCACAGCTGAAATAATTCTGCATGGTGGAGTTGGCAAAAATTTCTCCCAGTCGATGTCAGACTGGTAGACAGTTATAAGAAACGCCTACTTGAGGTTGTTTCTGCCAAAGGGGGCAATACCACCTATTAGAGCCAAGGGTGTATTTACTTTTTCCACATGCGAAATTTGCATTTATGTTTATTTAAATTATACAATGGACGACAAAATGTAAATGTTTCATGATATTTGTTATATTATATCACCTTTATCTATCAATATTGTTGAAATGAAGATCAAATAGCTGTATGTTGAAATTTGTTGAAAAAGTCAAAACTTTACATGGGGTGTACTTACCTTTTCACGTGACTGTATTTGCGTCGGCTCATGTGTGGATTCCAGGATAAATTTGATGTTAGGGTAAAACTTAGTAGGTTTATTGTATCACCTGGTGTAATTGTGGAGCTTTCAAAGGAGATTGGAGAGTTGAGAGGAGTTTTAGAGAGACAGATGGGAAGAAATTGAGTAGCCGAAGCATTAAACTTAACTTGATTACATTTGTTCCACTGGGAAATCTTATCCAAATCCAAATTGAAAGAGATGGCTTTGATGAAACGAGATGTCGATCGAGTGAAGGAAGATGGGTTGTCGCATTTCTTTTGGATGAAGGAATGCTTTGCCTCACGAATAACGTGTTTGCAATGGTTTCTGGCAGATATGAAAGGTTGGAGGTGAGTCTGCGTACCACTCGGCCAGCCAGCCAGCCCGTGGAAACAGTTGAGTCTTTTAAAAGTAGAAGTAATAGTCGTTTCAGTATCCATGACATTGATCCTTTATGTTGGTACAACAGAACTATCTATTTATTTCATTACTTGAACTAAGCTTGTGAGATTGTAATATGAGACAAACCTTTGAGATTTTAATGAAATAGGGTTAAGCTGTTATATCTCGTATAATCATTGTACTCAAGGCCTGGTACTTCACCTTTTTTGTGAACATTTATGTTTAAACAAAATTTTACAGTTGATGCAATATGCTGAACGATGTGACTTGGAGGTCTCGGGGTAAGATTCTCACATTTGGTGTCAGAGGTCTTGGGTTCGAATCATGGCGAAGCCCAATGAAAGATTATGGGCTTGTTCTTCAAAAAGCATGACACCATGGATACCAAGACGATATACACTTAATGCCTCCCTCCAGGAGCCATAATTAGATGCCCCCAAAGGAGCGATTATAAAACAATCTCGGTGTCATGATTACGTTCGTCTTTCGATTTCAACCATACATTGGGTATTAGACTTCGGGGCCTTTTGGGTCTTCTGGGTCTTTTCAGTCTTCAGGGTCTTTGAGGTATTTGGAGTCTTTTGGGTCTTCGGGGTCTTTTCAGTGTTTGGGGTCTTTGTTTTTTTTTTAGGGTCTTCAGGGTCCTTTCAATATTTCGGGGTCTTTTCGGTGTTCGGGTCTTTTGGGTCTTCGGGGTCTTTTGGGTATTGTTGAGTAACTTGAGCTCAGGAATAATTTTATTATGATGGAGCAAACGTATGAATATGTGTGTATGTATCAGCAGCCATGGTTCATGATTTCATGAAGCCCTCTGCGAACGAGACTCGAACCTGTATTGGAATGGCTGCCAACCTTGACTCGGGTTTGAAGGGCAATTCGTGCCGTGCTCTTCACTTAAAAACCAATGCTTTGAGATCGGTTCTTCAACATCATCTCTGAGGGAGCAAATTGAAGGCACCGCTCTGGAAATCATCGGAGCAAATACGGTGACGACGGAGCTTGTGGACCGTCTTCAAATGCCAGATCCCCTGCCCTTATGAAACCGTATTGTGGTAATTGGTTTTCTTATTGTGCCGCAACTGCTGGAGCTCAACCGCTATTACGAAGAGATTGTCATTGAATGTGGACCAGGAGAACCGGACTTAAGAAAAATTCATTCAAGCGCTCATTTGAAATACCGTTGAGCTGCTGCCATTTTAGGGTCTCCATATAATGTTGGTGGAATTAATTCAACTAGGGCGTGCCCGCACGTACGGGCACGCCCGTACGTGCTTGCCCGTACGTGCGTGCAAAAAAACATGCGTGCAAACAACAACAACAAAAAAAAACTTTGAAACCACGTGGCAGTAACGACCACAGAACCCCCCCCTCTATTTACATGAAATGGTTTGGTCCATTTGCAACGACCACAGAACCCCCCCCCCCCCCCCCCCTCTATTTACATGAAATGGTTTGGTCCATTCGCAAAGCCAAAGCGAACGGCTTGCGAGTACGGTGACCATACCTTGGGAACCACTTGTCCGATTAATTTCAAACCTTGAAAAGGCACATCCTCGGGTCCCCAGCAATATACCTGGCAAGTTTCAAGTATATCGGACCGGTAGTTGTCGAGAAACAGCGGTCGCATACAGACAGACAGACACACAGACACACAGAGATTACTGGAATTATAGATAGATGTTGAGAAACTTGAGCTCAGGAATATTTTTATTATGATGGAGCAAACGTGTATGGTTACGTGTGTATGTATGTATGTATGTATTTGTGACCAAAACGTCTTCATCTTCAAATATATGTAAAACCGAAAAACAGTCTGTGAAGCCGTGTGACTACATATCTATTAATTACATACAGTTTGAACGTCGGTTGCATCCTGTCTATTAATTACGTACTGTTGGAATATACCTTTCGACCCTTTAGATTGCGAAGACCCCAAAGACGCAGAGGACCCAAAATACCTCAAGGACCCAAAAGACCATAAAGACCCAATGATCCCTAAGATCCCAAACACCCTCCAGACCGATTAGAACAACTTGGACCCTTGGCCATTTGGACCTTTTTTTTTGTTGTTGTTTTGTTTTGTTACAAGATCGAGGCTCTTGTAAAAGCTGACATTAATCACAAAAAAACATAAACGGACACATAAAACATATAATAAAGGGAGTGGGAGACAAGATGGGGAGAGAGAGGGAAGCACACAAGCACAACAGCAGAGAACAGGGACATCGGAGATCTGTTCGAAGGCAGAGGGCTGGGGGCAGGGGGGGGGGGGTGGAAGGGGTATGCGATATTAAACAAATTGACACTACCCGGAATTTCAGGAATGAAGTCGGAGATTGAAAGAGGTGGATTTGGAGTGTATTAACAGGGGTAGAAAAGATCAAGGTTTTGGATGGGGGAAGATAGGAGATGGTGGTGAACAGCTGTTTTAAATACCTGGAGGGAGGAGTGGGATTGAATAGAGTGAGGGAGTTTGTTCCAGAGGCGGGAGTGAAGAGGAATGAAGGAGTGAAGGTGAGCAGAGAGTCTTGATTTTGGCAGTTTCACCATAAGAGGGTTGCTGTCAGATCTTGTACTACCTTGATCTTGTACTACTGGGGGACAGAGCACAGACAGAGCTGGGGGAGCAAGGCCGGAGAGGAGTCGGTAGAAAACAGAAAGACCACCAACCTGCCTGCGGTGAGTGAGTGAAAGGCCCTCGGAGTTAGCTTCATCGTGGGAGATTCCAGTGATTCTGAAAGCTTTGGTTTCTACAGCGTGAAGCTGAGCTAGGTGTGAGGCAGGAGCACCAGCCCAGAGCGGAGAGCAGTATTCCATCAAGCTGCGGATGAAAGCTTTGTATGAGGTGAGGAGCTCAGAGGTGCCAAGGAAGGACTTCGCACAACGGAGGATGCGCAGTCGGCGACTGCATTTGGAGGCCAGCTTGGAAAGACATTTTCCTAGGAAAGATCATAGCTGATAGTGAGACCCAAGAGCTTGAGTGACAGGACTTCTTGGAGAGGATTGTTGAGAAAGTATATGGGAGGGTTTTCCAGATGGTCTTTTCGGAGAGACATAGTGAGAGTGTGAGATTTGTCAGGATTGAAAGACATGTTCCACTTGTTTGACCAGTTTGTGATTTGTCCAGGTCTGCAGAGAGTGAAGAGGGTGCAGACTGCCGATCTGAGGGTTGAGGTATGGAGCAGCAGAGAGTAGAGTCATCAGCAGAGATAGAGAGGATTTTCCAGAGTCGTTTTCCAGTTTTTAGATTACAAATAAATAATATCACCAATATTACAAATAAATGTGTACAAAAGAAATGTTTGTATTACGATTGGTGTAAATCATGACAACACAGCAACTCAAATTCAGTCAGGTCATTGCCCTCAGTTAAAGCAAGCCCGTACCTCTGTAGCGACGTGTGGTAAGCAGGTGTAGTTAGTCGATCCACGCTAGTTCATATAAACAATGATGTAAGTCATGAATGGATTTGTGATTGACCTTCATCAGTTATGGCTGGATTGTGGAGTGGGAAGGGATGGAGGGGGGGGGGGGGGAATTGCCCCTCCTTCCCTTTGCCAGGAGGGATGGGGCAGAGAGTGCCTTATCACATGAATACTCAAAGGTCTGACTGCATTGCTGAACTAAGAGAGTGTAGGAGGTTTCTAAGATGCATCATGTCCTTTGGCTGCCAATACTTTTGTCCTCACAAGACATACGGAGCATTTTAGGAGGCAGACCTCGAAATCTCTTCAAAAGGAAGCATCATTGGCTGAGGGTGCAGCTGTGCCATTGATGCAGTGTCCACTGTAGGTCAAGGCAGAAATTTGTTCATGGTTCCAGCGATAGCAGGGCTCGTATGGGTCATGGAAATCCTGGAAAATCATGGAATTTCACTGGCACTCGTTGAAAATCCTGGAAATTGAGAGCGAGTGTGTGTTCTGTTATTTTCAGGAGGTCTTTCGTTCCGTGCTCGGAATGTAATTTACCTTTGACACCACAAGACTGCAGTTCAGGGCAGCTCAACCGATGCTGGTGGTGATTTGTTTTCAGCCCGTGGATGCTGGCTTCATCATTTTCTGGGGGTTCCGTGCCGCTGATGCAGTGTCCTCTATTACCAGTAAGCTGGTACTCATTTTGCTGACCTCGAAGGATGACAGGCTAAGTCAATCCACCTGGAGCTATTAAAACGCCACAACAGGGGCTCAAACTCAGGACCATAAGGTCTCAAGCCAGCCACCTCAACCACTAAGCCAACACGAGGCCTAACCAATGTTCTCCCCACAAAATGACACCAGACATTTCTCTTGTAGTGAAATGATCTGTCTCTCTGCCAAAGCATCACCTATCTCGTCTCTTTGCACTCATTACAGAGTGCTGTTTAAAAAAAAAAAAAACCGTAAAATTACTCTGGGAGTGGCAAGCGAGAAGGAAATATAGTGTACCGTACAGAACATCCACAGTACAGTTACCATGTGTGTGTGTTTATGCACATCTTGGGCGATTGTTGGTGTTCCTGGGAATCTTAACATTGGCCCTGCTCCAAGAGATACCTGAAAAGTGCTCTCAGCATCATTCATGATGTAAAAGAGAGACATCACGAGAAGCTAGAACATGCTTTATGTCGTTATTGTCCCCCGTCGCACCGCGGAGCGAAAGGGGGACTATGGTTTTCCCCTCCGTGCGTGTGTGCGTCCGTCCGTCCGTGCGTGTGTGCGTGCGTAAGCGAAGGACCGAATTCTAATTTGGTGTGTGGGTGCAACCCACGTCAAAATCCAAGATGGCCGCCGCCATGTATGTCTGAACCTTGTGAGCGGAATATCTTGAAAAATAAGCGAAGTACCAACTTCTAATCTGGTGTGTGGGCGTGTCGAGGCATAAGGAAGAACGCTATTGAAAATTGGGTCACCACGTCAAAATCCAAGATGGCCGCCACCATATGTATGTCTGAACCTTGTGAGCGAAATATCTTGAAAAATAAATGAACGCATAAACGAACTACTGTGGCGGACACTGTCAGTGGGCAATAATTCCGCGCACCATCGGGTGGCGCGAGCGTCCGGGCGTGGAAGCGCAGCTCGGGCCACGCCCGGAACGAAGGCGTCACGAGGCGCAGGGTGGAACTGAGGACATGCCCCGCCTTTCGGCCGACCGGCCACGCCCGGGGGCAAGGCGTGGCCTCGGGACATATATGCGGGCTCGATAGTCGAGGTCGAGCCCGCCCAGTGCTTACGTACGAGCTGTTAATAAAGCATTTCAGTTTGTACAACGCGTTGTGGCCTACCTTCTTGGCAAACGAATCGTGTGTGCACAGCACCATACTACCAACTTCTAATCTGGTGTGTGGGTGTATCTCGGCATAAGGAAGAACGCTATTGAAAATTGGGTCGCCACGTCAAAATCCAAGATGGGCGCCACCATATATATGTCTGAACCTTGTGAGCGAAATATCTTGAAAAATAAACCAACTACCAACTTCTAATCTGGTGTGTGGGTGTATCTACGCATAAGGAAGAACCCTATTGAAAATTGGGTCGCCACGTCAAAATCCAAGATGGGCGCCACCATATATATGTCTGAACCTTGTGAGCGAAATATCTTGAAAAATAAACGAACTACTAACTTCTAATCTGGTGTGTGGGTGTATCTACACATAAGGGAGAACGCTGTTGAAAATTGGGTCGCCACGTCAAAATCCAAGATGGCCGCCTTGCGTCTTCCACTTTGTCAACTCCCATCACTTCACCGACGGGGACCTAGGCGTCACGTCACGCTTGTTTGATCTCGGGTTGGATTCCGTGAATGAAATCTGCACACAATCTGACAACTGTTTGCACTTCTTACAATGGACATGTTCAGCTCAGTAATTAATTCACGACATCGGCAAATGACGAGTCTTATCTCTGGATCAGATGTTATCTCAAATAATGTTATCTCTATATCATGATAGTAGTGTGATCATGACAACACAAAAGTGTGTACTGGGGTATATAAAATGTTTTATTGGTGTTTCCAGTAGAACTGACCCTGCTGATCATAAATGAGCCAGTGCCAAGCCTCTTGGGAATTTTTTTTTATTGAAGAATTCAAAATGGCCACCAACTATCAAATACCATTCTTCCAATAACTCGGCCTAGTATTTGATAGGTCCTGTGAAAACAGGATCAAAGCAACAACATGCGCTGCCAGGCCTGGAAAAGATGCAAGCAGACATCAGCTGTCCTTGAACACTCCATTACCATCACAGAAGGTCAGTCTAACTGTCACAGAGATCAAGGTTCAGCTGATCTGTCGATATCTGAAAGCTCAAGCAGATCTGCTCCCACACAATGGAAAGCGACTTATTGTCACTGGACCAGAACCAACAGGCCTGTGGAGATATGCGATGGATAGATCAGACAAAGGCCAGATATTTGCACAACACATGGGTAAGCGGATGCTATCATTGTTCATTCAACAGGTTGCGTACCACCAAGCAGGACCCACCAAGCAGCGTCCTCTCTCATACCCTCTCTGGGTGTGATACTGTGTCATACCTATGGGGTGATGGCAAGGTGACAGTGGCGAAAATTCTTAATCTGGTAAAAGACTGACAAAGCCAGGTGAAACACAGGAACAGATATCCAGTGTCATAACAGAGGCCACTAAATTCATTGCTGCGTGCTATGGATCACCTGCATTAGATGAGAAATGACAGCACTAAGGTATGAGTTATGGTCGACTTAGATGTCCAATCTCAAACTCAGTCCAGCTCCTGACTTGAGGTCTCTACCACCAACAGCAGAGGCACCCGAGGAGCATGTATACGGGGCACATCTCCAGACATCTGGAAAGAAGCGCTGGATGCAGATCCACCAGCTCTGAACCCAGTTCATTATTGATGGTCATTGGACATGGTTTCCATGATGTTAGTGCCGGTTGCGTTGCCACCAGATGTTTCCACCGCACTAGTAGAGGTGCTGAAGATGATAAGGTGTGGATGCACGTCTTCACGACCATGTTCGACATCCCGTTGCAGCTGCTCTGCAGCTCAGTTGTCATGTTCCATGTTATGTGCTTGTCGTGGCAATGAGGAGTGCAGGAATGACCGTACCATCACTGCTGCTTCGGTGGATGATGACAACACTGAACATGATGAAGAAACTGAAGTTCAGGACATTGAAAGACTTGATTATGATGATACATCAATTGAAACTGATGTTTGAAAAGACATTAAGTCTCTTATGTCTAATATATAGTCAGGTTCACTATGTTAACAAATATAATTTCGTTAAAATTTTTGGGAGATTAGCAAACCTGTACATTTTTGGAATCATCAGAGCATGGAGAATCCGAAAATCAATGTTGGCATTTGCACAGACACCTGCATGGCCGCCATTTTTGATTTTCAAAATGGCCGCCAAAAATACATATTTTGCGCTATCTCGGCTTCTAGTCAACCTAGAAACTTAATTAAATATGCGAATCCTATGTTTTTTGGGTCAAGGAATCCAATAAAGGCCTCAAAATAGTGCTCAGGATTATAGAAAAGCAACAAACAAAGGTAATTGAAAACCATTGTCTTTGTATTTGTGATATAACTATTACATAATACATGATATTGCAAGTCCTTTGAAGTTATAGGTATGGGTTTATAAAGCAAGAAAGCAGCCTTGTTAGTATCAGATTGAACTATAAGTCCGATACACAGGATCTACTAGGTCTATACCGAAGATGTGAGCGGAATATTTTTTGTATCACTAACATCTGGAAAGTCCTAAAAGTGAAGCAAGTGTTAGGATTATAAGTGTAATGATCCCACCAATGGTTTTCTTGACCCAGAAAACATAGGATTAGCATATTTAAATAAGATCCTAGGTTGACTAGAAGCCGAGATAGCGCAAATTATGTATTTTATGGCGGCCATTTTGAAAATCCAAAATGGTGGCCATGCAGGTGTCTGTGCAAATGCCAACATTAATTTTTGGATTCCTCATGCTCTGAATATTCCAAAAAATGTGTAGTTTTGCTAAGCTCCAAAATTTTTGAACGAAAAAACATCGTGAACCTGACTAATAGGCCGACGTATTGGAAGAAAGGCATTTCGGTGGTGGCCATTTTGAATTCTTCAATGAAAACAAGACCGGTAGTCTTACAACGGTGTAGACGGGCTTGTTTGACACTTTAGTTTCAATAAATTCCCACATTCCAAAGCCATCTTCTGTATATATTATATGCACTATGGCTGTATTCTGCATACATTCATATGTGCAATAATCAATATGAAAGGATACATTTAATATTTACCATGAAATGTGTTTAATTTTTAGAGAAGGGCCCATATCCACACCAATTGGCTGACAGTTTCAATCATAAGCCCAGCTAGAGGGCAGTAGGTCATGCATGAGCGATTTTGCTTTGGTCCATCTCGAGGTCAACCATGGCCCTTTGATTCTCATTTGTGGCCAGGTTTTCATATCCGGCTTGCTTTGTTCTTTACAAGCCTTCGGTCCATGAATCAACCTGCCTGTGAAACACCGGGATTGCATTTTATAGCTGGGTCGGTATTCAATTACAGGCTAGACAGAGAGGCGAGTATGCGTACCACTAGGCCTAGGGCCTCGCTCTAGGCCATCATACCAGCCGGTCCTACATTTGTAACAAACGAAACGGACACCATTGATGCTCATTACTAGAAGAGCCTATATCCGTCGCTTTGCTGACGGACCAATTGGTCGTCACGTCCCTTGCGAGGGGGAGAGATATACTGCATATACATATTTTAAGGGGCTTTGAGAGGCCCCTCAATTTTGGGGGGCGGGAGAAGGGAAAGAGGCCAAATTTACCCGTGCAGAGTGCTTTAACCTCAGCGTTGAAGTTGCAGGAAATTGTAATACCCTCTGCCACACCACCAGGTGGCGCTACACGGCACACATTTACATAGAGAATTTACGCCTTCCTCTCGGCCCCTCCACCCACACAACCACGTGAGGCCTCGGCCACATAGACTATGTTACCAACCACACAAAGTTGTATTTGTACCCCGAGTTTGGGGTTTCTAACTTAAAAGATGTACCCGTGCATAAAGAACAAAGGCAGACAGACAGAAAGCGACAGACAATGGCGTTTATTTATATATATACCTACCTATATATAAATATAGATGGACTTTAAAAAATAATTCTGCAAAGTAGTTCCATTCCTATGAAATGGACGTTTGTTTGTGCGTTGGTGTTCCTCTTGTGGGAAGTGGGTCTGGGTGGGAGGAAAATGTTGGCATTAAGTTTGAGAACCTTTGGGGCGGTGTATTAGCAGGTTAAAAATAGAATGAGCTTTTCACATCTTCTTTTTTTCTTTTAAGTTTATGGGAATTAATGAACTTGAATGCGCTTCATGTTGGAAAGTCAGTCGAGCCGATCCCGGTTACTAGTTTGAGGGGAGACTACCATGGAAGTTACCTGAGGAATGGCGGGAAGTTTGATTACTTGGCTGGGGAGTGTGTTCGATTAGCAATCCGCTTGGACATTGAAGAGCGCTAGCCAAGTGGCTTAAGCACTCCAACCAAACGGTTGATAAGGAACGGGTATATATATATATATATATATATATATATATATTGAAGAGCAGGGTCCTTGCTTGAGACGGACGAAGTGACGGGCAAGACACAAACTCGTCCGAGAAGATGTTTATTGTAAAAACCAATTCGGGAACTCTCCAAAGCCCGTTTATCGGGCTGCATATATATCACAACCAGAAAGCACAACCGAAACCGAAAGCCACGCCTCTTAGGCGAGGCGCGCTTTGGTGGTCACGTGACCGACAGGTGCAAAGGATTATAACCGCACGCGCGGCACGCTTTGGTGGTCACGTGACCGGCCACCCCGGCGCCGTGGTTTGCCCGCCGGTTACGTCACCGGCTCGAGCAAGGAGATTCTGTTGCTGGTCTCGCTTGGGGGACCCATGGGTCGCTACAATATATATATATATATATATATATATATATATATATATATATATATACAGTATATATATACAGTATATGTGATTAATGGGATGTGGACGTTAAGTTGAAGTTGTACAGCATATTTCAAATCCCTGAGGAATGAAGAGGATGTGGTTAAAGCACATGTGACGTGTGACGGGCCAAACGCTCCTCTCCACAACTCTCCTCAGGTCCTCACTCAAAGCGACGTCTCCACGAGCAGCTTTACCGCGCTTTTGTTGTGAGTTTTGACAGATGTTTCGCGCTATATTTTCTGCGTAACCCCGGGGCCTTCCTTATGAATATTTAGTGACATTGCCATGGAAAACTCGTCGGTACAGCTTTGTTATTTCGGTCTCTGATTAAAAATTAATAGAATGTAAGCGTCTGGTGATCGTGGGGGAGGAGACATCGATTTATTACGTGCACATCGGGAAGGAGGTACGGGAGGAGGGAATTTCGTCATATTTGCATACGTAATAAATAGATGACCTCCGAAAGGTAGACCACGATGAGAACCAGCATTTTGAAGTGACGTGACGCTGCTTTATAATCATTTTGTACATGCATTGGTTCGCAAAGTTTTTTTGTTTTTTTTTAAATATAAAAGTTCATTCGAAAAATGTGTAAACGTGCTGTGACGTCAGAGGGCGCAGTTGTCGGTGGTGAAGAGGTGTCAGTTTCTGCACAGGATAATGAGGTTCGTTATATATATAATATATATAGCAGCGAAAGTGATCGTTAATGAGGACAATTACCACCTCGTCTCGGGACGAACATACAAGTACAAGGTAACCAGGTGGTGATCACCTCACATTGACATTGCAAGGGAGGAGAAAGGAAATGAAGAGGAACAGAGAGACCTCTGAGGGTCTGGGAGGAGGAGGAGGAGGATGCAGGAAAGGGGAGGGGCAGTTCGGCACAAACCGTTGAAAGCCTCGTCTCCTGAAAAGTGAAAACTTCCAGCAATTACGACCACCCGGGCTGGTTGTTGGGTAATTACTCAGATGAACAGGTGACACCTTCGTTTTGGATTCGTGCCGATTCGAGATGAAGGAGAACTCGCTATACGGACAGGACGAGGATCCGACAGGCACTGGCAGCGTGAGACCTGCCACGAAGGTAAGGGTCGTGGATCCATCAGACGAATGTGCACATCATGACGTCATCACACATCATGACGTCATCACACATGGTGTAGTCCGTTCAGGCTGTATACCGCACCTCGGATGGTCGCGTCCGCAATGAAGGTCTCAGTCATTTGGGTGAAAGCCTGAAACGGGGCCACCTCGGCGGTTATAGACCACCTCCCATGTAATATACGTGTATGCAGTACCATGACCACCATGTTTCTTTTCAGGTCGCCGGACAATAACCAATGAGGTATAACTCGGCCAACCTTATGTACCGTCTGTACCTGCAGGGAAGTTTGCCCATGGGAGTCGATGAACATAAACAGGAGAGAATTTTGGAATGATCAGTTTACACTTTGGGTAAACGAACTTTCGGGCCACCCTGTGTTATCGCATCGTCATCCGAGGCAGAGCCATCGGCCTGATCGACAAAACTTTGCTTCCCACGGCAGTCAGCATACCTTTGTCAAGTTAAAGTTGATAAAACCCATTGATCAGCAATACTGCTTAGTCAAACCCGCAAATAAATATCAGCCTTGGGAGAAGAGATCAAGCCAACTTTTCCTCTCTACTGGCACTCACTTGTTGACCTTGCAGTTCACCTATCTGTTTTCCTAATGGAAATGTTTTTTGGACACACAGACGGATGTGTGCGGATCTATTGGCGACTGTAAACGACATTTGGCAAAGTGCCGGAGGGGTCCGGGTAGTGAAGGGGGGGACGTAGCGGGGGAAGAGAGGGTAAGAAGGGTCGCTGCATAATGGAATCCTCTAGGGCCTCCTTTATTTTTATTTTTTTAGTTTCTTGTAGTCATGGAAGAGCGCACACACACACACACACACACACACACACACACACACACACACACACACACACACACACACACACACACACACACACACACACACACACACACACACACACGTGGATACTCCGAGACCAGGGAGAGCTCCGTTCCACCTTCTGAATCCCGAATATGAAGATGACAACCAACAACAATACACACACACAAACAATTTCGATGCAAACACGAAGACAACAATCCAGAAAAAGTATACCTAACCAACCTTGCAAAAAGTTTCCAAAAACAGGTGTGAATGGAAGATATCGCACATGGAACCGAAATAGCAACTAATCGAGTCCCCCAACTATTGCAAAAAAGAAAAATACAGTAGAAAGTGAAATATCAACAGATATACACCAGCAACGGTTAGAAGGATAAAAGAGCAGGAAGGTATAAAAAAAAAAGAAGAGTTGGAGAGATTGGACATATACAAGGAAGGCTCATTGGAATGGTGAAGAAGAGGTCAGCTCAACTGGGATGGAGAGCCACCTTTAGAGGCCATTTTTCCCCGCAGAGCAGGGGTTGGCCTTTTTCAGGCAACGTGGTCCCCTTTTTGAAGCAACGTTTTCTGGCCAGATGCCCTTCCTGCCGCCAACCCTGTTGGTCATCACTTGCGACACACAGGGAATTACCAGTGAACTGGTACTCGATTTGCTTGACCTCAGAAGGATGACAAGCTGAGTCAACCCCCCCTGGCGTTAATTCATCGATCGACCGGGATTCGAGCCCAGGATCTTAGGATCCCAAGCCGGCGCCCTAACCGCTAAGCCAACACCAGGCTCAACTGGGATGGAGAATGAATCATAATAATAAATGCCCAAGACTAGGGACACCACACGGATGGCTTCCAGAACACAAGAAAACAGAAAAGGTAGAAACAGCACGAGCCACCTCCTCTCTGGATGTAAAAAAAAGCTCATGTCAGAACAGCGGTACACACAAAGGCACAAGAAAGTAAGTAGAGTAATCCACTGGGACATCTGCAAAAACTTAAATATCCCAGTCCCAGAAAACTCATGGAAATATAGACTCCCGGTTTTGCCGGCGAGGTTACGTTTTTTCGAAGCTGTCCACGCTCTCCATGCTATCAAAGTTAAGTAATTGTTCCCGTTTGTATTTTTATCAAAACTGTATTTTATTTTACGATGTGTAAAATGTACCTACTTTAAGATGTACCTACTTAAGATGTACCTACTTTGGAAGATTCTCGGTGTAAATCATTCATACCTGTATAAAATCGTCGGTTTTTCGTGCCGCGTTTTTTGCGGCCTGGTACTTTAAGTTTCCTACCTTGAGGCTCTGTTTTCTCTCAGCGGTCGATTGTGGTCCATTTACCTTTGTGTTCTCAGTTTTTCCCAGTCTTTTCACCCCATACTTCCTTGTTTAAAATCTTAACTCCCAAAAAATAAAAAATTTTCTTTCTTTGTTCTTGTTCGTTCATTCGTTCTTCGACCACGTGTTTCACCCCCATTTCCCCAGATAGTTTTCACAGTTTCGTTTTAAAATGTTTAAACTTTCCCCTGAAGTGCTGTATTCTGTCGTATATTATAACACATTTTTCTTCTTCTTCTTTAAAATGTTGCTTTCAATTTGCTCACCAAATCTCTTCATTTCAAATAAAATTCCATCTCTTACAATTCTTGATTCCTACATTCCCTAAACTCACATGAATTCCACCCCTCCTCCAACGTTTGCAAACGGATCTCTGACTCGAAAATCACAAGAAACTCATTTTGCAATCAATGTTCGTTTCCCATTGAACAAATATGAACCAAAAGCGATGATTGAAACCAAGGAAGTAACGCTCACGTACGACCCAATGATCCCATCGAGCGTGAACATAGAAAACAAAGCACTGCGACCGGATATAGTAATTTGGTACGAAAAAGAAAAGACGGCATTGCTAATTGAGGTATCGGTACACCGATTTTGGCCTAAACAATGCAGAAATCATGAAAATGACCAGATATCAAGACCTCAAAAAATGAAGTAAAAAGATCCTGAAAGCAGAAAATTCTGGAATTGTGCCAGTCATAATTGGAGCAACGGGAATGATGAAGAAGAACATTACTGAGATCTTAAAAAACATCCCTGGAAATATTACTACAAATGAAGTTCTAAGGAAGCCGTCCGGGGGCCAGTAATGATCCAGAAAAGAGTCCTCGGGAACAAAACTT
Organism: Myxine glutinosa; assembly: GCF_964187855.1. Classification (NCBI taxonomy): domain Eukaryota; kingdom Metazoa; phylum Chordata; class Myxini; order Myxiniformes; family Myxinidae; genus Myxine; species Myxine glutinosa. The sequence continues at coordinate 64,322,115 of NC_136274.1, read as the reverse complement.
TGAGAACAAGAAAGCTCCACAGCTTGGCCCATGAATCGTGATCCGTTATTGAAACCAAGGGGGATACTTCGAAAGCCGGGAGGACTCCGTTCCATCTTTGAAACCCGCATATGGAGATAGCCAACGATACACACACACAAATATAAAGGCACACACACAGACAGAGACATCAGAGAACACAGGAGATAACCTTGCCTTGGAGGAATTAACTGAACCTGAAACACACTGGTGGAGGCAGTTTTCCCCGTAGTCACCTGTTAGCTTTTAGGGAGAAATCTCTACCCTAATGGGGCCAACCCCACAGGTTTGTCCATGCTCTATCCTCTAAATGCTGAGTCTCAAGAGAGGAAGCAACAAGTATCATTTTAGGTTTTTGGTATGGCTCTGCCAACGTCAGAATGGAGCCACAAACCTTCTGGATTCGGAGTATGTGCTTCAACTACAACACCACACTACACTATACAAGTTAAAGACAAACGCGTCCTTTGCAGAGTAAACCACTCAGCATAGGTTCACCATGTCCACTCAACATATCCCCATTTTTAATACATTACTCTCATGAGACACAGAAATTGATACCGAACTACATAAACATGGTGAAGAAGGATACAGGCCTGGAGACAGAGGTACTGCACCCAGCAATGCTTGATCGAGAGCACTGCACTAGAAGTTGAGGATCGATGTCATCTGACTTCGTCCTGAGAGCCAACTTAAGAAGATACTGAAGTTTACCCTCTTCCTAACAAATATGGTTGTGAAGCCCTTTGTATCACTTTCACTTTTTTCACAATAATATATCAAAAATCAATGAAAACCATAGGAATATCCAAGAAATAACAACTGGGCAAAATCTCAAACCTTTCAGTTCAATGATGTTCCAGTTGTATTGCAATAACATCATAATTGAGGAGAGTGTCGACTTTCGCCTGCTCACACTTCTGGGATAATGGTGGCTTTGGGCTAATATACGATTCCCAACTTTGGGTGCGTGTTTGCCTTGGCGCATCGATAATAGAAAGCCACAGGTCCAGCCCTTTCCTTCTGAACGGGAGTTCCTTCTCTTCCGAGTCGAACAGTCATTGACTTCCGAGCTGCCGGTGAGAAATGTACCCTTGATGCCTGATGTTATAATTATGACCCAACTTGTGTGATTTTGTTTCATCGATAACCAGTTAGATTGCGCGGATGAGCATTGCGCGGATGGATGGTCATTTTGAATGCGCTGGAATCTTGAACCGCAAAGTGGTTAATGGCGTTACATATGACGGTGATTAAAAAATAATTGTTACTGTAACATGCCCTGGCAACTTTAGTCTTAAGGTGTTTTGGTTTTTTTGTTGCCTCGCCTGCTGCCGGAGGGATGGGAAAGGCCATCGTAATCGGTTTGGTTGTTATTGAGTGTGTGTCTCCACGGGCAGATCTACTTTAATGTAGATAGGTCATTTTCAGATCTACTGAAATCTATATACCCTGGCTCTGTCTCGTGCTCTGTCTCATGCTCATGTCAAATGTCGCTCTGTCTCATATTCTCTTTTCTTTTTGTCGATCATTCCTTGTAGTTAAAGGCGAAGGACTTGCTGCAGAGGAGACGCTCTGCTCCTTGTGGGATCAGCATTGATGTGCACTTGCTCAGGTGAATTAAAGATTTATTTTTCAATTAACAAAGACAACGGCCCTGAAGGAGAAGCGTGTGAGGCTGCATTTTCAGCATCATTTAATTTTTTCTGCCTTGAGCCGTTGCTTGTGTTGTATGTACAAGTGATAGAGATACATAGACATTAACGGAGTTGTGTTCAAGCCAGAATTTTAATGCTGGCTTCAGTCTCGGTCTCTAGGATGTGTTGGTGGTATTCTTTTCTCCTCGTAATTGCTTGATTTAGACAACTCGTACATTGCCATCAATGTTGTCAGATTTGATTGACTTTTCAGATCAGATACAGACAGATACAGATACAGACAGAGACAGACAGAGAGAGACAGAGAGAGACAGACACAGACACAGACAGAGACAGACAGAGACAGACAGAGACAGACAAAGACAGACACAGACAGACACAGACACAGACACAGACACAGACAGAGACAGACAGAGACAGACAGAGACAGACAGAGACAGACAGAGACAGACAGACAGAGACAGACAGAGACAGACACAGACAGACACAGACACAGACACAGACAGAGACAGACAGAGACAGACAGAGACAGACAGAGACAGACAGAGACAGACAGACGCACACAGACGCACACAGACGCACACAGAGAGAAGGAGAAAACTATCATATGTTATTCAAGTCAATCACCGCTCAACATTTTAAGCATGAGTCTTAGACGCCCGTACGTCTTCAGGAATCAGCAAGAGCAAATTGTGAATTGCTTGGTACTAGACCGTGGCAACTCCTTGGAGTAGGCCGCACCTGTTTACCTCCACGTTGGTGTTTAAAATGGCGATTCCAGTGTGTAAACACTAAACCTCCATGGTCTCTGGCTGGTTTATGCACAGGTTGTGAAGCTCCAAGCCGGTGGGGATGTGGACAAATATCCATTGTGGGCAGGAATATGATGACGTCCTACCACGTCAATTTTAACAGGAAAACCATCACATTGTGTTGGTACTTGGAACTTTCTCACCGTTATTCCAAAAACCGACCGTTACTTTTCAAATTTTCAAGTGAAGCCGCTCGTGATTCTCTGAAGGCCATGGTTTACCAAGTGGGCGGCCAGTTGCATTTCCTGACTGTAATATGCACCGAGAGCGGAGCGATTCGTTACGCAGCGGCAATCGACCACCTTAAATGAATAGCGAGGTTGCACTTCCAAAAAGTAGTGACCACTCGCACCTTAATGTCCCCGACTCGAGACGCACGCGCGTGCATTCGGAGTGCGTTCATCGGCCCGGTGTGTGCACTGCTTGCCGACAGAGCCAAGCTTGCTGTTAGCTGATAAGGCTGTGGTTACGTTTGCGTACTTGGCCTTATCTCCTTTTCTGCACCGCCTCGAGCTGTGGCCGCAACACGCCAATAAACATTCTCTGTAAATGCCTCTTTGAATCGCGACGTCCCTCGAGATTTTTTTTCTCTGTGGACGGGAATTAAAAGTCCTCGTGGTTTACGGTTTTCATGAGACCAGGATTCAAAAGACTGTTGATGATTAAAAGTAAATCCTCAAAATCATTAATAGTCAGGGCCCTTAGGGATATTTTGGTTCAAATTCTTCCAAAAGCATCAAATTTGGCGCAGATGTTGCCCATGCCATACTCTTTCGATTTTTGACGGGCGCCAAGGGCGGTATGATCCGGGGACAATACCGGTCCGTCCCGCCATGTCACCTGACCTATGACGTCATAATTCGGATATGCATCCAATCACATGGCGTACTATAAGTGGTCAAAGTTCAAAATGAATCGATCGAAAAACGAAGGCAGGGATCCATTTTTAAGGTTTTCATAAAATCCGATATGGCCGCCAGGTCACATGACCTATGACGTCATATTTATGACATGTATACAATCATGTATACATGAACCCGGATCATGATCGCACAAAAATTAAACACAAGGATATGGCATACAGTTCATAAAACATCAAAATCCGTACCTTTGTAATTAGACTGATGAACTGCATATGCCTGAAAATTAGGAAATAGACATGTAAATATTTCCTCTAATTGTCAAAAATAAGGTCAGAGTTCGATTACCCAACCCAGAAACATAAAATGGTGAACCTCGCGTAAATCTTGACAAAAAACTCAAAAACCGACATGTTTGACTCAAAAATGACCTTTAAGATGACCTTGAGGGTTGACCTTGACCTCGAATCATCAAAATAACATCATAATTGGATTCCTCGACCTCGAAAACCCCTGAAAAGTGGTATCGTACATGATTCCAACCCTTTTGGTTATTCAACTGATTTTCATCTAATCCGGGTGGCGGCCATTTAGTATTTCGCCAATATGGGGCCCCCGGGGGGGGGGGGGGGGGGGCGCCCGTCTTGTCGCCCGTCAAAAATCGAAAGAGTATGGCATGGGCAACATCTGGGCCAAATTTGATGCTTTTGGAAGAATTTGAACCAAACGGCCCCAAAATATCCCTGAGGGCCCTGACTATACTCATAATGTATTATAACTCGCTTTATTGCCTGAAATATAGTACAATGGATTTTAGGCTATACTGTTCATTTCTACATTGTAGTAAAACAATGGCTGTGGTTTATTCCTTTTCCTTCTGATAATTTTTCTTCCTTTGACCCTGCTCTCCCTCTACATCACTTCCACCCCTCTCCAGGGACGCGATCAGACCCTCCAGGTACAGCCTGTTCAATCAACTACCTTTATTTCACACTGAGGATCTTTTAGGCCCGGAATCTCGGATTCAAGCGTCGACCCGTCACGCGTGCGCAAAGGGCGGCGCGCAAGTATGCTCGGGAGCACGTGTGGGCGAAAGCGATGACCGTCCACGGACTTTGGAATCTTTCCACTATGACGTGCACTTGATTACAGGACCTCGGATCCAAAGGCGTTCGATTGTGATCCGTGGAAACTCGCTCTTCTTTGCCAAGAGCAAGTGAGTTCCCCTTTCACCGACAGATGCCCCTGAACACAGTACTTCCAAAATCTTTCGCTTTGGCTTTTGGCTTTTGTTTTTGAAAAAAAAATTTGGGGGGGGGGGTGGGGAATTTATGGCTTTTGTTTTTGGGGAAAAAAATTTGGGGGAGGGGGAATATTTTTTTTTGCTTTTGTTTTTGGGGGAAAAGAATTTGGGGGGGGGGGGGATTTTTTTTTGCCTTGTTTTTGGGGGGAAATTTTTTTGGGGGGGGGGGTTTGCCTTGTTTTTGGGGAAAAAACTTTGGGGGGGGGGGGAATATTTTTTTTGGCTTTTGTTTTTGGGGGAAAAGAATTTGGGGTGGGGGGGAATTTTTTTAGCCTTTTGTTTAAAAATATATATTTTTTTGGGGGGGGAAATATTTTTTGGGCTTTTGCTTTTGAAAAAAAAAATTTGGGGGGGGGGGGGATTTTCCCCCCGCTTGTTTTTGGGGGGAAAAAATTGGGGGGGGGGGGGATTTTTTTGCCTTTTGTTTTTGAAAAAAAAAAAAATTGGGGGGGGGGGAATATTTTTTTGGGCTTTTCCAAAATCACTGTACGTTTCCTTCGCCAATCTCCTGTTATGACAAGTACTTTGGCATACCGATAGCTCTTTGTCCCATTGCACGTATTGCTCTAGGCCTCTCCGCACTCAGCGATTTGTCGTACAGCCTTTAAAAAAAAAAAAAGATTGTTTGATTGCCTTGCCAACACTGTACGCAGAGGTTATTGAAAACGAAGAGGTGATTTATAACCACAGCACTTGACATGCTTCACCCAGCGGGCCTTTTGAGGGACTGCTCTGTCCGTGACATTTATATTCTCATGAATGAAAATAACTTTCCACCAAAGGCCAATGCTTTATTTTTACATGAAACACTCGGTTCTCTTCGATGCCAGTCTTTCTTTCAATTTCATTAACTTCTCCTATCATTTTACAGTTTGTTCTCCTCGAGAAGTTTTGCTTTGTGAAGTCACATCCACTTTATTACCGGCATCAGATAAAGAAATTGTTTTTCCAGAGATAATTATCAAGGTGGAAAACTTTCGCAAATTTTTATCATCCGTGTGAAATCCTTGATCGAAGCTCGTCCCCCCCCCCCCCCCCCCCCCCCCCCCCACCCCCCCCTACCTCACTCCCTCCACCACAGGCTGGACAGTGCCTCTCGGGTGAAAGCTCGCGTGAGGCTACAAGAAGCGTGGATTTCCTCATGTGTGGACGAGGTTTGTGAGCTGAGCATACCTTCCGACCAGGCCTTCGTGCTGGGATGGCCCATCAGCAATCACGTTCTGCTGTTCAGGCAAGATGCCGTGATCGATGGGATCTTGGGTTCAGCCTCGACCTTGGGTTTATGATTGGCACGGTTTGAGGGACGGTCATGTTTCTTCTTCTTCTTCTTCTTCTTCTTTTTTTTTCTGCCGAGGTTGTGATTAATCATTATACAGCGAGGCAGACAATCTATGTTTCATCTCCTGGATACGGCCTTTCAGTCTGTCGTATCTCAGATTGATCTTAAGTGTATCTATTTTTGTTCTCTGAGGCAATTTTACTTTCCTCTCTCAGTGCCATTTCAAAACTCAGAAACCTATTTTCATGAAATCCTGTTTGCATTCACCTATCACCCTTTTCATAACAACCCTTACCCTCTTGTGCGTAAGCTGTCCTCTGTTGTCAAGCTCTTCCATGAGTCACAACAGACTCTCGTATCTCTAAAGCTGGTGCCTTCTGTCTGAAACTAAATGTTTCTCTTCCTTGATTTTGTCTTCCTGTTTTGCAATAGAAGTTCTATAATTTTTTATTTTCTTTATTAATTTATGAGATGTGGGTGGAGCTTTGTATGTATTGGCAGGATTTGGTGGACATCCTTGTACTTGCTCTGGGAAGATTGTAATGGAAGGAGACTGTGACTTTTTCTTTAAACCACTCCAGTCCCTGTCGTTCCTGTTTGGGATGGCAATGCATGAAGTTGACATAATGAGCTGTAGTTTTATTTATTTATTTACTTTCAATGGAACGATACTCATCCTTAATTAGTGCACAATGATGGTTTATTACAACGTTAATTTGCAGGAATCTAATTTCATGAACAGCATGATTCACGATACAACTCTCCCTGTGTGTCGTGCTGGACCGAATGTGAACAGTCTGATTTGCTCAGGGGAGAAAACCCACAACAGGAAATTAAGATATATCCTGCCATATGGACTTTTATATCCTAAGCATGCATCCGTTGGAAAGTGTGTTAAGCCGGCTATCCCTTCCAACCTTTGCATAGGGTTGTTGAAGATTTTCCTTGTCACCTTTTCTTTTGCACTGACCTCAAACTCATGGTGGACCTTGTACAGATTCACTTCCAGGTTCCACATCCGTCAAACTAACATATCCGCCCAAACCAACACATCAGCCGAACTAACACCTACGCCAAACCAATGCATGCGCCAAACTAACACCCTCCGCCAAACCAACGCATGCGCCAAATCAACACATCCGCCAAACCAACACATCCGCCAAACCACACATCCGCCAAACCACACATCCGCCAAACCAACACATCCGCCAAACCAACACATCCGCCAAACCAACACATCCGCCAAACCAACACATCCGCCAAACCAACACATCCGCCAAACCAACACATCCGCCAAACCAACACATCCGCCAAACCAACACATCCGCCAAACCAACACATCCGCCAAACCAACACATCCGCCAAACCAACACATCGCCAAACCAACACATCCGCCAAACCAACACATCCGCCAAAGCAACTAGGGTTGAGGAGCACTAGGGTGAGGAAAATTATAAATAGCATTACAACCAAATGAGCTTTCTGAGTCACTTCCAGGTTCCACACCTGGCAGGATTTGGGTCGACAAATAACTAACGTTCTTGTACTGTGCCAGCAGGGGCGCTGCAATATGGAAGCATGCCATCCTTCAGAGCCATTTAGAAGTCAGCTAAATGTAGAAATGTGCACCAAGCAGCGGGGTATTGATTTCTCTTCTTCATAAGTCTTCATAATTCTCATAATTCATAATCCTCCCACCTGTCCACCCAGTTTTCCTCTGCATTTCTCTCCCTTCATATTTTTTCCCTGTCCCCTGCCATCCAAATCCGCTTCTCAGTTTTCATCTATCTATAATTCCAGTAATCTCTGTACGTTTGTACGTTTGTACGTTTGTACGTCTGTACGTCTGTACGTTTGTCTGTGACCGCTGTTTCTCGACAACTACCGGTCCGATATACTTGAAACTTGCCAGGTATATTGCTGGGGACCCGAGGATGTGCCTTTTCAAGGTTTGAAATTAATCGGACAAGTACTTACCGAGCTATGGCGATTTAGCCGTTCGCCGTTCGCTTTGCCGTTGCGAATGGACCAAACCATTCATGTAAATAGAGGGGGTGGGGGGGGGTTCTGTGGTCGTTCGCTTTGGCTTTGCGAATGGACCAAACCATTCATGTAAATAGAGGGGGGGGTTCTGTGGTCGTTCGCTTTGGCTTTGCGAATGGACCAAACCATTCATGTAAATAGAGGGGGGGGTTCTGTGGTCGTTGCGAATGGACCAAACCATTCACATCGAATCATCGAATCCACATCGAATGGACCAAACCGTTCGCTTTGGACCAAACCATTGCATGTAAATAGAGGGGGGGTTCTGTGGTCGTTGCGAATGGACCAAAACCATTTCATGTAAATAGAGGGGGGGGGGGGATATAATTTTAGATATATATATAGTACGGAGCATTGGCAAGGAACGGGCACCCACGTACGGGCAATGCCCTAGTATTATCAATTACACCACTTACAAAATATTAAATGATCCACCAGCTGGCTATGTTTATTCCATCGTGGTCATTAAAGCTCTGAAGGAGTGGGCATTTGGTTGGTCACATGTTCATGGAGACCTTGCTGATAAAATTAATCAATTATGTGAGTCCGTAAAAAGGGCACAGATTTTACTTGTAAGTTAGTGAACAGATTTGTACATTACGGGTTTTTAAAGAATGCGACAATTGAATGTTGTGATGCAGTTGTCATGGGCTGTATAAGAGAAACAAGACCGGAAGTCTAACAGCGGTGTAGCTGGGCTTGTAAAATATTATAAACCACAAACCCATATGATTAGCTTTTTAAACAGTCGCTAATGCTGTTTATAACATTAAACAAAGAAATTTGGAGGAATCCCGACATCTGTGAGGTAAGTTTTACTTGCAGAACTGAGCGAAGATCTAATGTAATCTATATACCCCACAAGTGTTGGATAAATAACACGACTCTTCCTGCTGCTAAAGTGTCGTTTTTCTTAGCGGCCTTTTAAAACCCACCAATTAAGTTTTTGTTTAGAAAACCACCAATAAAACCCACTTTTCCTGCTGTTTAACATGAAACTGAAAGGTAGGAAGCCTGGGATGTGCTCATTTACCAAGCTGCTAGCTAGCGCTTGCCAAGCCAGCTGTTCCTTAACGGTTTTGAATGGAGTGCTTGCTCGAATGCTTAAACCACTTGGCGATCTCTCCACAAGAAACTTGGTAAATGAACACACACCTAATGTTCTTGAGACTCGACCATTGATCGACTGTAATCTATATACCCCAGAGAGGAATGACCCTTCCTGCCGCTCCCATAGTGAGCGGGTGAACGAGTAAATAAAAATGTCGGTCGGTGGAGTCAGCCGTTGAAATGACATCACAGACGTAATGACGTAGTGTGACGGACGTACACAAAAGTGCCGCTACTTTAATATACTGAAACGCAAAAGAAACTTACCACCTTTGAAACCTTTAAATATCAACAATAACACCGTGTAGTAAATGTGTGAACTTATTTGTGGACAATAGTGTCCTCACTGTCAGACAAAACGGTCACAGATGGTCACTTGAACCTTCAATGGTCACTTCATAGCACAGCTGTTGAACAGCCGTTTTGACTGTCAGTGATTAGCCAAGGGGTACGGGATGATTTTAATGAGCTGCACGTGATGTCTTGATATTGGCTTTAAAAAGGCCAGTGCAAAATGGGCATTTCAATCAACATGCCATGATTGTCAAGGGATCAACGGCAGCGTGCCCTGGGCATGCTGCAAGGCGGACTGAGCTACCGTGAGGTGGCACGTCGCCATGGCTGTTCACACCAGACGATATCGGCCCTGGTGGACAGAGACACCCTCCACAACTCTGCAGATGACAGACCTCGATCAGGGAGGCCAAGAGTCACCACTGCAAGGCAGGACAGGCAGATGGTCCGAAGTCACCTGCGGGATCGATTCCGTCCAGCATCCCGCACTGCGGCAGAAACCCCGGGGCGTGCAAACCCACGGATCTCCAATGATACTGCACGAAGACGACTGCATGACTATGGTCTGACTGCCAGAAGACCATACAGAGGCCCCGTGATGACGGCTGCCCATCGCCGCAACCGACAGAGATGGTGCCAGCAGCATCAGCGGTGGACCTTGGCGCAGTGGAACGAGGTCGCTTTCAGCGATGTCAAGGTTCTGTGTGGACAGTCCTGATGGGCGTGAGTGTGTCTGGAGAAGAACTGGCGAGCGATATGCCGATTGTTGCGTGCGTCAAGCCAACAGGTGGGGTGGCCCAAGTGTGATGGTGTGGGCCGCCATATCAGGCCATATCAACCACTGGTGGTTGTGGATGGGAATCTTAACGCCCAGCGGTATGTGGATAACATCCTGCGACCTCATCTGCTGCCATTCCTGCTAGACCACCCAGAACTGAGAACCTTTCAGCATGACAACGCTCGTCCCCATGCTGCTCGCTTTACCACTGCATTTCTCCAAGGCGAGAACATCAACACCATGCAGTGGCCTGCGCTCTCCCCTGACCTGAATCCCATAGAGCACCTGTGGGATGAGCTTGGGAGACGCGTAGTTGACAGGGCCAGGACACGGGCAGAGCTGCTTCAGACATTGAGGACTGAGTGGGACAGAATCCAGCAGCAATCCATCCAAAGACTGGTAGGCAGTAGATGCCGACGATGCACTGCCTGTATCCAAAACAATGGTGGCCACACACGCTATTGAAAGGGGACTGACATTGCACCCTGTGCTGTTCTGTACTGTAGAACAAACTGATGAGATGGTGTATCTGGGTCAAAAACTTGACATGTCATCAATAAAATGCCAATGTTTCAATTAGCAATTGTTGGTTTGTTTTATTCTGAACTGTTACAATTTAGGACTGTCCACACAGAACCTTGACTCATCGCTGAAAGCGACCTCGTTCCACTGCGCCAAGGTCCACCGCTGATGCTGCTGGCACCATATCTGTCGGTTGCGGCGATGGGCAGCCGTCATCACGGGGCCTCTGTATGGTCTTCTGGCAGTCGGACCATAGTCATGCAGTTGTCTTCGTGCAGTATCATCGGAGATCCGTGGGTTTGCACGCCCCGGAGTTTCTGCCGCAGTGCGGGATGCTGGACGGAATCGATCCCGCAGGTGACTTCGGGCCATCTGCCTGTCCTGCCTTGCAGTGGTGACTCTTGGCCTCCCTGATCAAGGTCTGTCATCTGCAGAGTTGTGGAGGGTGTCTCTGTCCACCAGGGCCGATATCGTCTGGTGTGAACAGCCAAGGCGATGTGCCACCTCATGCCCAGGGCACGCTGCCGTTGATCCCTTGACAATCGTGGCATGTTGATTGAAATGCCCATTTTGCACTGGCCTTTTTAAAGCCAATATCAAGCCATCACGTGCAGCTCATTAAAATAATCCCGTACCCCTTGGCTAATCACTGACAGTCAAAACGGCTGTTCAACAGCTGTGCTATGAAGTGACCATTGAAGGTTCAAGTGACCATCCGTGACCGTTTTGTCTGCCTGTGAGGACACTATTGTCCACAAATAAGTTCACACATTTACTACACGCAGTGTTATTGTTGATATTTAAAGGTTTCAAAGGTGGTAAGTTTCTTTTGCGTTTCAGTATATAGAGAAGATGATATATTTTAACCTCCAGTAACTTTGCAGTCACGACGAAGTGATTATTGTTAGGATTATATTTACTATAATATTAACGTTACGTTATCATTATTGTGAAAATGATATTACTAAAGAAAACCGAGGCTAATTCCTTACTTCCGCGATATTTGTACCGAACACCGCTTATCATTGATTCATGAACCATACACCGCTTCAATCTAGAAACTTTGCAATAATAACAAAGGGATTGCAGTGTTACGATCATATTTATTGTATTAATAGTATTAACGCTATTATCATTATTACGAAAACAATACGACTGTATTAAAAAACCTGGGCTAATTTGTCCGAAGCAGCCTGAAGGTGAGACATGAAGGTATGAAGCCTAAGGCCTATACGTAGTGTCGTTGAAAGATCTGTAACGTCTAGGCATTTTATATTTGATGATCATTTCAACACCCGGTTTGTTTGTGTTTCACACTGAATGAAAAAGGTAAAGGTAGAGCATTGCAATTGTGATATATGACAGGTTCTACGATATGTTCGGCCTGAAAGATATTGGAATCAAAATGCCAGTGTGGAGTCAGCCGTTGTATGCCGTAATGACATCAGACGTAATCACATCACCCTGTCATGTGACCAGATCCTCAGCTCTGATTGGTATACGTTTGAGGGGACATACATACATACATACATACATACATACATACATACATACGGATGGACAAACACTGTTCTAGACTGTTTGGGCTACGCCGCAAAAAGTCTCTCCATCTCTCCATCTCTCCATCTCTCCATCTCTCTCTCTCTCCCTCTCTCTCTCTCTCTCTATCTCCATCTCCATCTCTTTTCCTCCATCTCTTTTCCTCCATATTTCTCTCTCTCTCTCTCTCTCTCTCTCTCTCTCTCTCTCTCTCTCTCTCTCTCTCTCTCTCTCTCTCTCTCTCTCTCTCTCTCTCTCTCTCTCTCTCTCTCTCTTTCTCTCTTTCTCTTTCTCTCTCTGTCGCCACCTATCGGCTGTCGGTGCGCTGGGTGCGGTGTCATGGCGTCTGTTCGTGTCTTGGCATTGTAGCTCCGTGCTCGTGGTTTGTATCTTTACCCTCCCCTTACCTTTTCTCACCTTTGTTCCGTCTTTTGTGTGTCACCCTTCCACGTTATCATCCCTTCCACCCCTCTTGAGAGTGAGAAAGTGAGAGAGCACACGTGGTGAGACCGGTAAAGGTTCCCCCTTAGGGCGGTTCCCTCTTCGGGTTTTTTTTCGCCTCGTGTTACAAATCATAATACTTTTTCCGTTTCTTTTTTCGTAAATATTTTTATTTTTCGTTTGTTTACTGGAGCTTTTTGGCTTCATTAACCCTTTATACATTTATCCTTTGTTTAAACATGCAAACGATGGCGGATAGCTCTCGTTACACGTCTCTTGAAGCGCTAACCCGGAAGCATGGTGTTAGTTTGCTCACCTCCGTCGGGAATCGATGTGGAGGCCATTGTCCTTGCGGTCGGAGAGTTAATCGGTTTGGATAATGTAAAAGCGGCTTCTCGCATGAATAAACGCGTGGTAATCTTTGTTTCCACGGTGCCCATGGTTGCTCAAATAGTCGAGCACGGGCTCTTCTTTGCTCCCGACGTGTTTGTTCAGGTATGTCCACTCGACACGCCGGCAGTTCGGATTTCTCTCTCTAACGCTCCTCCGTTCCTTAAGAACAAAGACCTGGTTACTGAACTAAACAAACTTGGTTCTGTCGTCTCTTCAGTTACAATGGTTCCTGTACGAGGAAAAAATAACCGTTTAAAACACGTCATGTCCTTTCGTCGTTTTGTTTATACTAGGGCGTGCCCGCACGTACGTGCTTGCCCGTACGTGCGTGCAAAAAAACATGCGTGCAAACAACAACAACAAAAAAAAACTTTGAAACCACGTGGCAGTAACGACCACAGAACCCCCCCCCCCCCTCTATTTACATGAAATGGTTTGGTCCATTCGCAAAGCCAAAGAGAACCCCCCCCCCCCCCCCTCTATTTACATGAAATGGTTTGGTCCATTCGCAAAGCCAAAGCGAACGGCTTGCGAGTACGGTGACCATACCTTGGGAACCACTTGTCCGATTAATATGAAACCTTGAAAAGGCACATCCTCAGGTCCCCAGCAATATATCTGGCAAGTTTCAATTAGATCGGACCCGTGGTTGTCGAGAAACAGCGGTCACAGACAAACACACACACACACACACAGACACACACACATACACACAGAGATTACTGGAATTATAGATAGATGATTTTACTGCGTGGTGTAACCTCTTTAAATGCGGTATTGCCTTTCAAGGTCGAAGGTCACACTTATCGGGTCTTTGTCTCCACAGAGTCTCTAGTTTGTTTTGAGCGTGGTCAATATGGTCATTTAAAGGACTCGTGCCCGAAAAAGTCCACAGATAGAGTCACTAGCCTGAATGGTGATGAACAGCAGGGCTATACTGAGATCGTTGTCGATGATGTAAACAATATGGGTGGTGCTGATGCAGACCCCATTGTAGACAAACAGAGAACCAGGAAAAGAACCCTCCCACCTTCTAGCGACCTCAACGAGCCTGATAATAAGGTCTTGGCCGGTCCTCCAACTTTCGCTCAAGTGGTTAGTGAAGGTTATGGTGGAGCGCGACCTCCTCCTCAGCAGTTTCCTCCAGTTGAGGAAATTCCTCAACCTCCCCCGCCTTCAGAATACTCTGAGGGTAATGTGATACATGCTGAAAATGTATGTGTTGGCCAGACAGCACCTGAGTCTCTCCAGTGTTCTGAGGGTAAACCTCCATGTGAGGTTGAGCCTCCATGTGTGTCCCCTGCTGAAGCTTGTGTTGATTGTGCCACCCCTCCCTCTGTGGGGAGTGGTGAGTGTGTTGGAACTAGTGATCTGTCTGTGGAATCCTCCATTGAGGCAGCTGAGCCTTGTCAAGCTCATGGTCAGCAGGGTGATAGTGCTGAAGTCTCAGATTTTCGTGTCGATGAGCCCGTTGCCTCGGCAATGGACTCTCAATGCAATGATTGTGACTCTGATGGGGGTTCTTCCGTTGCCTCACTGAGTGATGGTGAGGCCGACTTCTCATCGGAGCATGTCTCTGGAGGCTCTGTCCCTCCTGCTGAAATCGTGGATTTCCTACAAAAAACTTACCGTAAAAAGCGCGTGAAAATCTGCGATTTCTTCGTTGATACTCACGCCTTCATTAGTGGGGCTCAGGAAGTTGTACAACAATCTGCGGCCCTTCATATTTCTGATCAATCACTGAAAAGACTGAAGAGGTACCTTGTCACAGCAAGGAAACAATTAAACCTGTAATGGCTGTGTTGCTGCCTATGTTTCTATGAACATAGCAAGCTTGAACATTAATGGTGGGCGCAGTCAGCTGCGTCGGTCCCAAACTGTGCAATTAGCCAGGAGGGAAAAGATTGATGTACTTTTATTGCAAGAAACTCGTGCCACTGCAGACTGCATGGCTGATTGGCAGCAACAGCTGATTGGCACTTGGGTTTTTAGTAATACAGATTCTGTGAGTGCGGGTATTGCTTTTTTTGTCAGTTCACGTTTGTCTGTCTCCCCCCCCCCCCCCATCTTTAAGGAAATCGTACCAGGCTATCTAGCCTCTGTAGAGCTTGCATACAATCAGCAACGATTTATGTTTGTTAACGTCTATGCTCCAAGCGATAGCACAGATAGAGGAACTTTTTTTAATCAGTCCTTTAATTTCCTGAGACACCTCTCTTCTGATACGTTGTTGTGCTTAGGGGGTGACTTTAACTGTACTGTAAACCCAACTTTAGATAGGAACAGTGCAGAGCCACATCCAGCTTCAAGTAGGCCTCTTTCCAGTATAATTTCGCGGCATGACCTCAACGATGTATGGCGGCAACAACACCCAAACCTGCAGCAATTTAGCTGGTGTCGGGTTTTACTAAATCATCTTTCACTTGCTCGTCTTGATAAATTTTATATTCCTAACTCTGCTGTCAACCTTGTGACATATACGGCTATTGTCCCTTCAGGCTTCTCTGATCATTCTTTGGTAAAACTGTGCTTTTCTTTTCCTCGTTTCAAACGCCGCACCCTGTATTGGTCCTTTAACACCTCACTTCTGAGCGATCCTTTCTTTAAATCATCCTTTGTGGTTTTTTGGGACAAGGTTGTGGATTTCCAACATCGTTTCCTAAATCTCTGTCAGTGGTGGGACTATGCTAAAGCGCAGATCCGTGTTTTCTGTCAGCAATACAAAACCAATTGCTCTCAAAGTAAACAATTATGTATTGATGCCTTGAAACAAGAAATTCTACGATTGCAGGAAGGTGCTGAGGTCCTCAGTGATGAAAGACGGTGTCAACTCCTCTTTGAAAAACAAACTCTGCTTAAGGAATTAATTCAAGAAAATGGTATTGGTGCCTTAGTCAGGCTGAGAGTGAATGGTTTACTGTCGTCAGACACATGTTGTAAAGATTTCTTTAAGTTTGAGAAGACGACGAAGGCGAGCCAGCAAATGCTTAGTCTTCGGGCTAGTGATGGGCATATTCTTAGTGATAATACGGAGATTGTTCATTTTGTTCGGTCTTATTTTGAGAATGTGTTTTCCTTTAAGCCCAATGATGTGCCTGCAATGCAGAATATTACGACCCATTTACCGCAGATAGATGAGCATCAACGGCATGTCTTGGATGAGAACATTACTCTCGGTGAACTTAAAACTGCGCTCGATGGCCTTGCTGATCATAAGGCTCCTGGTTTTGATGGGCTACCAGCTGAATTTTATAAAAGCTTTTGGGACATGCTTGGTCCTGCTTTGCACTCAGTGTTTTTATACAGTCTGCGTGAGGGATTGTTACCCCTTAGTTGTCGGCGTGCAGTTGTTTGCCTTATCCCTAAGAAAAACGACCTGCAATTGATACAGAACTGGCGTCCAATCTCTCTTCTCTGCACAGATTACAAGATTTTTGCCAAAACGCTAGCTAACCATGTAAAGACTGTTCTAAGCACAGTTATACATCAGGATCAATCGTACTGTGTTATGCACAGATCTATGCACGATAACATTTTTTTGGTACGAGACCTGTGGGATGTGTGTGCATTTCAACAACAGCATGCCGGTCTCTTTTTTATTGACCAAGAAAAGGCTTTTGACTCTGTTAATCATGAGTATTTGTTTCACATTTTAAAGCAATTTGGTTTTGGGGCATCCTTTATTTCATATGTATCCTTATTGTATAATCACATTTTTAGCTTGATCAAAATCAATGATGGTCTCTGTTCACCTTTGCGGATTGGGAGGGGAATTCGGCAAGGCTGTCCCTTATCTGGAATATTGTACTCTCTTTGCATTGAGCCCCTTTTGATTCGTTTACGATCTTCTCTTATGGGATTTTCAGTGACTCCCTCAGAAAATCCCGTTATCATTTCGGCCTATGCTGATGATGTATGTGTTGCTGTTTGCAGCAGTAATGACATTGCTCTGCTATTTGAGTGCCTACGGGTTTACTCTCAAGCATGTACAACGCAAATTAATTGGTCGAAATGCAAAGCAGTTTGGGTCGGCGGTACGCCACCTTCTGCCCTTCCAATTCTCCCTATGAATTTGACATGGGAAAAAGAAGGTGTGAAATACCTCGGTGTTTACCTTGGAACCCCAGGCTTTGTCAAAAGGAATTTGGATGGTTTGCTCCACAAAATCAGCAACAAATTAAACAGATGGAGAGGAATTTTGTCGACCTTGTCTTTCCGAGGTCGTGCCCTGGTCATTAACAACCTGGTGGCCCCTCTCTTATGGCATAAAATGATTGCCTTGCAGCCACCTGCAACGTTGGTGTCGTCAATCCAAAAATGTTTACTTGACTTCTTTTGGGATGGCAAACACTGGCTAAAGCCAGAGACTATTTGCCTCCCACTGGCAGAAGGAGGTCATGGGCTTGTAGACATTCTTTGTCGGGTGATGGCCTTCCGAGTCTCCACAGCTCGTCGTTTTATATTTCTGGAGGCCTTGCCCTGGAAATCGACTGCAAACTGTATACTAAAACAAGCCGGCATGCTTGGGTACAATTGTGAACTCTTCTTCATGGAGCTGCAACATGTCGATGCTTCGCTGCTCCCTGACTTTTACCAAGATGTCTTGAACGTCTGGCGGTCCATTTCAATAACTCGCCAAATGGAGACATACAACAGTGAAAGGTTCCTCCGGGAACCCCTTTTCTACAATGCCCTCTTTCCTGCTATTCCTCGCTCACGTGCCTTTGTGCAACGTTTTGTGAGTGCTGGCGTGAAAACGACTCGGGACCTTCGTGACTGTAACAGGAACAGTTGGTTCTCCGCAGGACATCTTCAAGTAAGAACTGGCATCAGATCTTTGAGGAGCGTAGCCAAGGTCCTACAGGAAATCCTGTGTGTTTTTAGGCACCTGGGCCTGAGCTCAACCGCCAACATTGGTGACCACCATACACCACCACAGATCTGTGCTAGCTCTAGCCTGCCAGCTGATAGCGCCACAACATCTATCTTGCTATCCTCATCGCCACTTTCCAGCAAGGATCAAAAGAGACTGTATCGTTTGTGTATCTCAGTTCGGTTTCCCTCGTTACAGCCTCTTTCTTTTGGGGCTCGATGGAAAGAGAAACTGCCTTCTGGGTCTCCCTCCCATCCGCAATGGTCTGCAATGTATGTTTCACCGATTGTTAAAAGGACTGGTGATATTGCTTGGAGACTCACCCATATGGTGTTGCCCTCCAATGTTTTATTACATCGTTTTAATGAGGATAATTCAGTGGAATGCCCCTTTTGTATGATTTCTGAAGACCTTTTCCATGCTTACGTAGATTGTGCAAGACTCTTTCCCTTCTTTGGTTTTTTATCAACTTTTTTTAATCGTATGAACTTTTCTTTTTCTACACGTGTTTTTATCTTTGGAACACCACTTAGTTATAAAAAACGCTCTGAGACTGCTCTTGCTAATTTCTTAATTTCTATTGGAAAATTAGCAATCTACAAAACAAGAAAAGCAAAGCTCCTGGCAAATGCTGATATTTTATGTGATGTGGTAATTGTGTTTAAGGCTCTAGTCATGGCAAGGTTATGCTTGGAATTTTCTTTTTGCCAAATGAAAGATGATTTACAAACCTTTGTGGAAAAATGGTGTGCAAAGGGTGGGTTTTGTAAACTTGATCATGGTTTGTTAAGTTTTTTATTTTAGTGCTTGGTGTTTTTATTGTTGTTGTTTGGCTGCACATGTTTTGAATTGTGGTGACTTTATTATTTGCATGACTTGTATGGTTTTCTTACCTTTATAATAAAAGAGCTTCAAAAGTCAAAGTCTCTCTCTCTCTCCATCTCTCTCCATCTCTCTCCATCTCTCTCCACCTGTCTCCACCTGTCTCCACCTGTCTCCCTCTCTCTCCACCTGTCTCTCTCTCTCTCCACCTGTCTCTCTCTCTCTCCACCTGTCTCTCTCTCTCTCTCCACCTGTCTCTCTCTCTCTCTCCACCTGTCTCTCTCTCTCTCTCCACCTGTCTCTCTCTCTCTCTCCACCTGTCTCTCTCTCTCTCCACCTGTCTCTAGCTCTATCTCACCCCCAAAGGTAGCTTCATTTCTGCCAGAGCACACCCATATAAAGGTTACCTTAGGTGGTTTACCTTCACTTTCACAGCAGTAGTTTGGGTAGGAATTTGGAATTTAGCCCTAGTGCCAGTAATATAACTTGCCTACTCTACGCAAAAGACACAGAGGGATCTTTAACCTCCAACTACAAATGCAATCAGACTGGTCCCCGAGCGTAATGTCCATCTGAGAGATGGCTCACCTTATGATGCAACAACGCCTGCATGAAAAACACCAACGCAACAGTTTATCGTCCGGCCTGGAATCAAACTCAGGCTAGACAGCTCAAAGGTAAGTATGCTCTGTACCATCGCATCAGATGCATAAGAGGCTAAGGGAACTTAAACTATATGAAGGCAAATGTTCCAATCACATTTTAAATCGAATTGCCTTATTCTTTGATTTATCCCAGTGTTATTGTGGATTATGTGTTTAACAAGAAAGGGCACTGAACAGCACAAAGAATAGTTAAGCCAATTTTTCCATATATGACCAGCACCTTTGGAATACTGTATTTTATTTTCCAAAGCTATCAACCTGTTTTCAGTGGCATGAACTAGAGTGCTTGAAGGCCATCTGCTTCCTCCGATAATATGCGTGTACAAAGCAATACCATCCATTCCTCTAACATATCTTTTGATGAAGTGATTCCGGTGGCCTTTTCCGGGTTTTTTTTCTCACATTTTCCATGATTTCAGAAGGGATTTTGAATTATGTTCTTCCTGCCACCCCCATTTCCCTCCCTTAGCTGTGCTGAGCACAGAAACACCTGCCTGACCATCTTGAAGAGGTATGCTCGTATAGTCTCACCTCTCATAAGACGTTATAAAACATTATTTATACTTTTCATCTCTGGCTTTTTTCCACCCCCTCTTCCTTACCCCCTTCCTGTCACGCACACCCAAACCCTGCTCCTGACATTTTGACTTCATGTTTGTCCCCGGCCACTTTGGCTGCCACGGCCTTCATTCAGCGGCTCTTATAACGGACGCATTATGAACCAAACTCGACTGTAAAATGTCACGCTGAAATCACGTGCACCTTTTGTCTTTCTCTTTTTGCCATTTGTGCTTTTGGAAGTTCCTTCCTGTTCATGTACAGTGCCCCCATAATGCTTTAACCTCACGTTCCTGGAAAGATAACTGTCCTCGTCGCTTTTCGATCACCGGTATTAATCACACGGGGCCTTTACAGGTATGCGTGAGTGTGTAAAGATTTCTCGGAAAACGGGAATGATTTGAGGAAAACATTTAGTCAGGTTCACGATGTTTTTTCGTTCAAAATTATGGAGATGAGCAAAACTATACATTTTTGGAATGTTCAGAGCATGAGGAATCCAAAAATTAATGTTTACATTTGCGTAGACACCTTTGCGAAAATGACACTCAGGACAGTGATGAAGATCTGTAAAAGCATATTCCTGAACGGTGTAGACCTCGTAGATCCTGTGTGTAGGACTTATAGTTCAATCTGATACTACCTATATAACTTCCTATAACAACCTATAACTTCAAAGGACTTGCAATATCATGTATTATGTAATACAGTTATATCACAAATATAAAGACAATGGTTTTCAAGTACCTTTGTTTGTTGCTTTTCTATAATCCTGAGCACTATTTTGAGGCCTTTATTGGATTCCTTGACCCAGAAAACATAGGATTAGCATATTTAATTAAGTTTCTAGGTTGACTGGAAGCCAAGATAGCGCAAAATATGTATTTTATGGCGGCCATTTTCAAAATCCAAAATGGCGGCCATGCAGGTGTCTGTGCAAATGCCAACATTGATTTTCAGATTCTCCATGCTCTGAAGATTCCAAAAATGTACAGGTTTGCTTATCCTGGAAGTCCTTGGTGTCCTTGTGCTTTATACTTCTCCCTCCCCCCCCCCTTCCCACACCTCCTCCCCCTGGGCCCTCTCCCTTCCACACATCTCCCTGCTCTCGGATGTTGTGTGTGTGTGTGCTTCCCCTTCTCTCCCCATCTTGGCTTCCGCTCCCTCTTTTTATGTATTTTGTTTGTCTGGTTGATTTGTTTGTGAAGTTAATGTTAGCTCTTTCACGAGCCTCGATTCAGTATCCAAAAAAAAAAAAAAAAAAAAAAAAAAAAATCCCAAACTTTTGAACGAAATTATATTTGTTAACATAGTGAACCTGACTAATATCAGAAGGTTTGGGAAGAGGACGGATTTGAACGTGCTATGCAATGCTCATTGGATGTTACGAGATTGATGCTTAAAATGCTGAGCTTCTATTCAAACTTCACCTTGTGGGTTGGTGTCTGGCGAGGGAACTCGCTTGCGTTTGTAAAAGAGTGCCGAATGAATGAACCACTTGCCATTTTCCGTCTTCATTGTACATCCGGTAACTTATTTGATAGATAACTAGACCGCCACTCAGTAGAGCGCATACTCCCGCCGTGGGTCAAGTTGGAATAGTATGATTTCACAAAAGTTCGAGGGAGTAGTTCAGTGACAACACAAGACAACACAACACAAGACAGACACTGCACAGATATATATTTAGAATATATAGAAGATAATGTTAAAAAAAAAACAAGGCAATTTCACTTACATTTTTGGATTCAGCGTTCAATTCTATATAAGTGAGTGTATTTTGAGGCATGTGTGACTTCAAATAAAATTGTAAGCCAGGAAAACGTTCGTTTCATTCCTCAGGGATACAACATGTAAAACTGGCCCAAACGTGAAAACAAAACCCGCTCATTTTAAGTCGTGCAAGCTAATGCGACCACTCATTATTCTGGGAAGAATCCCGTGCACATGCTTGTCACACTTATAACTCACCTAAGTCTTTATAAGTTCATCAAATACTGACACCGCGATTGACATTCGCTGAGGTAAATACTAAATGTTGATATCTCTTCTGAGGTAAAAAAAAAAAAAAAAAAAAAAAACTTTTAAAGCATTATACGTATCAAACGGTACATTTTATGAAACCGGGAAACCTAATACACACTTTGGTCGTTTTAAAACGACAGAATATGTCTTTATTAGAAAAAAAAAAAGAACCTTGAAGACGACGCTGCTAACAAAATACACCGCTCTAATGCATAACCACGAGTTTAAACTACATTTACAACAAATATGAAAACTTTTTCATATCACAATGTTAAATATAGAATATATAGAAGATAATGTTAAAAAAAAATGAGCTCTATCTTCCAATGGTAAACAATCCTTCAGAAAACTCCTGGATCCGGAATAATATCCTGAGCTTCACCAAAAACTAATCAATTCTTCCCTGGCGGGAGTAACAAATTTGACGTACAACCTAGGCCACTCTGCAGCTGAAATGTCAGGCTTCTGGGCCTTTGTATTTTTACACAAAATGTACTCGCATATTGGTTCTGGAAAAGATTGCGAAGAGACTTTCTTTTTGTTTGTTGTTATTTTCAGCACAATTGACAAGGAGAAGGCGAAGGAGGAACCCAAGTCCATCCCACTGAAAGTGGAGGCGCGAGACATTGGCGCTGTAGTTTATGTAAGTACAGAATCTTTCCCCATACTGGGGTGATGGTGTTCTTTGCAATGCGGCATGACCACGGCCATTGAGGGCTAGAGTGCTGCATTATCAGAGATGGTCAGGTTTTCCACAGCGCGTTCGTGTTTTTCACGTGTTGTGTTGACATTCTCAGAAAGAGGGACTGTGGAGAACATCCGCAGGTTAGATATGGAGGGAGACTCTGGATGCCATTGGCGGATTGCTCAGCAAATAATATCTTGTATGACGAGCTACGTCCAACACGCGGAATATTTTGAGAGATGCTGTTCTGACCTCTCACTTGATATTTACAGCATTTATCATTTGTTGCACGAGAAGAAGCATCATTTATTGGTACCGGTACTTGTAAGAGAAGAAAAGAAAGTTGATGTTATAGGCCACTATATATAATTCATAGACGAGTTTGTGGTTGAATTTTTATGTCTCCTCAGCTGAAGGGCAGAGGCATTCTTTTTTAGGGTTGTCCGCCCGACCGTACATCCTCCATTATCGTTTTTTTGTTACCATGGTAACTCGGATCCCCTGAAAGTATTTCAACCAAACTTAGAACAATTATGGATTGTAACACTAAGATGAACTCATTCGATTTTGGGTTCAAATGATCAAAAGTCAAAGAGCATTTGTCCTTTAATTGAAGATAATTTTGTTTCTGCAATAATTATGAACCACTGAAGGGATTTCAAACGAAAGCGCAAGTACGGGCTAATACAAAGATTGACTGATTTGGTTTTGGGGCAACAGGTTAAAAGTTAAAGGTCACGCGCCTTTTGAAAATAATTTTGCACACCATAACTCGAGTTAGAAGCATCTGATTCTGTCTCTCTTCCACTTATCTCTCTCCCCACTCTCTCATGTGACCTTTCATTGGAATCAAATGTAATCGTGGGTTGATATCTAACACAGATGGAGGCATATCCATCGATGCATTTGTGTTGAATTATATTTTCTAGTTTGTACCCCGATTCTCTTGTACCCCAATTTAGAATAGGTACACCGTATCCCTGCGAATAGGTACACCGTAAGAGGCGGCTAAGGGTTGGCGTCAGGAAGGGCATCCGGCCATAAAAACATTGCCTCAAACAGGGAACCATGATTGTCATGGGGCCTGCAAGGCCAACCCCCGCTCTAGCGGGGAAAATGGCCTTAAAACGATCATTAATTCATTCAAAAAGAAGGAAAAAAAAACAACATCTTTAGAGGCCATTTTTCCCCACAGAGCAGGGGTTGGCCTTAAAATTTGAACTCGGGACCTTAGGATCAGGAATTGAATTCGTATTCATTCAATATATTCATATATTTTCTAGTTTGGCGTTGCTCTTCTTATACATCATTGTGATGCTTTTAGCGTTATTTTTGTCTGACAGGATAGCTCGGTAATGGTGCACTCCCCTTTGACGTGTCTAGTCTGGGTTAAATTCTCCACTTGACTATAAACTGTCTGACTGTTGTTTAGCGGGTAGGGCGTTGCATCAATAAGTTGTCATCCCTCAGATAGACATTGACCCATCTGTTAGTGACCCATCTGCTAGCAGCAACCAATGGATGTTAAAGATGCCATTGCTTCTTTTGAAAAAGGGTAGGTCACTGTATTTCAGTACCCTGGCCAGATTTTAAAATCCTGCCCTAATTTGTAGGGGCGCTGTGTTGCAGCCGTCAGACTCATCCCAGTTGCCCGGTTAGAATCCAGCGGGTCACGTCAAAGCAACTGCAACTGTTGACCGTTTTAAAGACTACCCTGTCAGATCCGTGCCTAAATGCCGTGTTTTCATACACATTGGGAGCTCCAAAGCCGTCCAACATCAGGTCAATAGGCATAACGTGTCGATCTAATTAAGCCGAGCAACCTAAGACCGCATAGAGGACCTTGTCCATCCCACTGAAAGACAGGGTCCTCTATGCGGTTTGGAAACTGCAACCAATTATTTCCCTCAATGGATCTCAAGAACCACCAAATGAAGCAGCCACCACAGACAGAATTCACCCCCGAGAACAGGTGTATTTATTAAGCAAAAATATATAATATCACAGGGGAAAGAAACAAAAGAGGCGATTCAAAACAAATAAATGATGCAACAAACAATCCTCTTAACACACTACCGAATACATGACCTATGGTGCCAACGAATGATCGGAATCGTTAAATAGACTATTGTAGCGGCTACCGCTGGGTTTACACAATCGCCTTGCACCTACCAAGGACGCGGAGCGATCACCATGCCGGGCTCGTCCAGGACGCCCGGGCAGGCCCGCGCTCAACTTGCCAGGCCTCGGCCGGGACGCCCGGGCATGCCCGGCCACGCCCGGCCACGCCCGCTCTCGACTTGCCAGGCCGCGTCCGGGACGCAGGCATGCCCGCCCTCGACTTGCCAGGCCGCGGCCAGGACGCCCGGCCACGCCCCCTCTCGCCTTTCCCGGGCAAACGCTCCGGGATAATGTGTGTATATATATTGCTGCCCGATAAACGGGCTTTTCAGAGTACCCGAGTTGTTTTGTGACAATAAAGAAACTCGGACGAATTCCAGCTTTTTGTCGCGTCCATTCTTCCGACTACGTGGGAGCACAGCTCCTTCACTATGCCTTAAGGCCTCAGACACACCACAAGAGAGACAGAATGGACACAGACAGGACTGAAGAGAGTTGTGCCAAACTCAGCTGAGCTAATGGAAAGGAAGCGGCACGCATCCGGTAACTGGGCCCACCGACAGCTGAAAATGGGCCCCTTGGTCCATGCGCCATGATACCCGGGAGGAGGAGGAGAGGTGTGGCCAGCTGGGTGGGTGGGGATGTGGCATCCCTCTGTGTGAGCAGGTCTAATTAGCAGCCTTCCATGCTGGGTCACACAGCTTTGTCCCTGTTGTGTCACAACCCCCGCCCCCACCACTTTGACCAACTTTACTGTTTCTGGCGCCAGCCTCAGGATGTGACATCACATGCCCCTCCTCACTCAGTCACGATTGGGTGCTCATCAGCATGGTGGGTGGAGCAATCCGGACGTGAACTTTATTCCCGCAGCTTGGAGGCAAGCCTTGGTTGTCGTGATGTGTTACCGAGACTTATAACTGATGGCCTAGCGTAGGTTGGCCTAATGGCTAGGGCAGCGGGTTTGGGATGCTAAGGTCCTGAGTTTGAATCTCGTTGAATTAACGCTGGGTTGGGCTGACTCAGCCCGTCATCCTTCCGCGGTCGGAAAAATGAGTACCAGATAATTGGGTTGACGGAGAGGAGTGACAACCCCCCCCCCCCCCCCCCCCGTCTATACCACGCACTTACCCATGTGTACCAGCCATAGAGAGGCAATTCCATCATTGCTTGAGGAGACTCGACATCTCATATATATATACATATATATTGTTGCGGATATGGGACTTGGCCTCCATATCCGCTTGTAAATATTCCCTTATTTCCCCAATACTCCCCAACTATCCCCAATCCCCCATTCCCTAGTCCCATTGTCTGTAAACAACACTCTGTAGAACCGACCTTCCCCTTCTTCCCCCATTAAATGTCGTGCCCAGGTCCACCGCATCTCACGTAGACAACTTTCGGACCTCTTGCTAGTTATTCTTAGTCTATGTCAGTTAAGGACTCGTTTCCATTAATTCTGACTCTTCGTTGCACCAGAATGTGATTGTATGGCACCAGTAGTGAGTTTAGGACCTCCCCATACCTCCTCCCATCTTCCCCATGAAACAACAACAACAACAACAACAACTACAACAACAACTACAACAACAGAGGGGGGCGGCGCGGCGCGGGGAGTGTGCGTCCTCACTCCGGCTTGGTTAGCCGCCATTGCCCATGCGCTCCACGGGGTTACCACGAAGGGGCTGGCTGTCAGCTCGTCGTCAGGGGCGGAGCCCGGTAACCCCCCGCAGCCAGTGAGAAGCGGCGGACCGATTCCATCTGGGGCGGAGCTAACGAGCCGAGGGCGTGTCACTCCCCGCCGGATATGCGCAGCCACTTACCGGACGTGAGGTCAGATGCGCCCCCAGCTTGGAAAGACAAGTCGCGACCTCCGAGCGCTGAGCGACCTCCCCGCATCTTTGGACCGGACCGGGTCGATTTTGCCCCTGAGCCAAGAGTGCACCTTGAGCCATCGACTACCCGCCTTCCTTGCCATCAATCCCCGTGTGAGTCAGTTTTGTCCTGTTTATCTGTCGTCTGTCGGGGCTACAATAAGACCGTAATTAAGTGCCCACCTTTCTATGCTGTCTCTCTCATCCCTGTAATCTAACCTTCCGCAATATTATAACCTCCTCCGGAGGTCTTGAGAACCGTACCCCTGGTGTCGTGTCATTTTAATCCAGCCGTTGTGTCCTTTCCTTCATTGATCTAGCGTAGCGCGACTCGGCCAACGTTCGAGTATAATCGGGTAACTTGTGCGAACACGGCGGCCATTCCGCTCGGCCCATCATAACATCTAAGTCGTGTCCGTAACAATTGGTGTCAGGAGTGTCGGATTCGGACCTGGGACTAAATTCATTTAGCCCAAATTTTGGAACACCAATTGTACCATTAGGGTAACAATTGGTGTCGAGGAGTGAGATTCGATCCGGAGCGCGTTTTACGCGCTCGAAATTATAACAGCGAAATTTGATTGTGTTTTACAAAATATAAAAACCCGAATTTTGAAAGTCGCGCTATGGCAGACCAAGTCGGCTGGGTTCCGGTAGAGGAGAGTGAGGCAGGGTCGGTCCAGGACCAAATTGAGGGACATGAGGAGAGCGAAGCAGTGAGGGTAGCAGACGCACAAAATAGCGTCGTTGCGCCCGACGTTGCGGGCGCGCAAAATGGCGCCTCGCTGGTCACGGCGATCGCGCCCGCGACCGTGGCAGCGCCCCTGGTGGATTCCAACCTTTTTATGTTGCAAATGAGGGCCCTTATGGAACGAATGGGAGACCAAATTGTGGGAATAAGGGCTGATAGTGAGCGGTTGGGGAACCGGATGGATGCTCAGGGTGAGCGATTGGAGGGCCAAATGGGGGTAATGGGGAACCGGATGGATGCTCAGGGTGAGCGATTAGAGGGCCAAATGGGGGTAATGAGGGACGAAGCGAGGGGTACCGGTGAGGAGTTAGACAAGAAATTTGGGAAGTTCGACAATAATTTTGAGGGGTTAGACAACGGGATAAAAGAAGTAAAGAATGGGTTAACGGGGGTAGAAAACAGAATGGCCGCTCAAGAGAATCAAATGGAAGGGATGCAAAAGGGGTTAATGGGGTTAGAAAATAGGATGGAGGACAAATTGCGGGAAATAGGGGAACAATCTGCCAGGGAAATCAAACAAATGGGAGAGCAAATAGAGGAGGTGAAAATCGGGGTAGAAACCAAACTGGATGCTCACAGGGAGGAAATGGAGCAGATGAGGGTGGCATCTGGGCAGGAGATGCAAGTGATGGGAGAGGAGATCAGAAGAGGGGTGAGTGAGGAGGTCGGAGGAGTGCGCGAGGAGGTGAGGCACTGTAAGGAGCGCATGGAGAAGGAGGTGAGAAAGGGGACTGTAAAACTGCAAGGGGGTATAGAGGAGTTGACGCTGGGAGTAGAACAACTGACAGTGGGACAAAAGGAGTTGGGGGACCAGGTAAAGAAGAACACAGCGGTAATAGAGGGTTTAAAATCGACACAGAAGGAGATGAAAAAGGACGTAGGGGTAATTAAAAAAGAGTGTCAGACGGTACATGAGGACCTGACGAGGAAAATGGACAAGGTGGTAGAGGTGATGGAGGTTAAAGAGCGGGAGGTGCGGGAGCACATAGAAAAAAATAAAGTGGAGTTAGAGGAAGAACTTAAAGGGGCGCACGAAGAGATGAAGGAGGTGAAGCAGAAATTAGAAGAAGTGGAAGAAGGGGTGAGCGAAATTAAGAAGCGACGGAGAGAGGATAAGAAAGAGATAAAGGAGGAAGTAAAAGAATTGGTCCAAAGTCTGTGTTCGGATCGTGATGATGTGCTCATTAACCGGATGAGGGATTCGCAGGTGATGGAGGAGAAGCGAAGAGAAAGAGGACCCGGTGTAAGTGGTGACCAATATGGTCGTGCGTATGATGCGCCAGGTGATTTAATAAGCTTGGGGGTCGAGATAGACCCGGATGTTCGTGAGAGGCCACGAGTGAGGTGTATGGCTGGTCCGGAGGGTATGGAACGAGAGGTGCGAGGTGTGGGTGAGCAAGGTTGTGGTGGTATGGAATGGGTAGCGGGTTGCGGAGGTGTGACCCATGCATCGACACCAACAGG
The DNA here is from genome assembly GCF_964187855.1 of Myxine glutinosa. Classification (NCBI taxonomy): domain Eukaryota; kingdom Metazoa; phylum Chordata; class Myxini; order Myxiniformes; family Myxinidae; genus Myxine; species Myxine glutinosa. The sequence goes on along the minus strand of NC_136274.1, from coordinate 64,293,227 downwards.
GGTAGTTGTTGGAGGGACCGGGGAGGCACGAGAGCCCCTTGGGGGTAATGTACTGTGGGGGCCCGGCCGGTTCGGCCCCGCGCTGACCCCGCAAGGGGCGACGCACGGGGTCCGGCAGGCGGGCAACGACTCGCATACGAGGTGGTCCCACAAGGTCCCACTCGCGCCGTATGACGGCAAGAGTGATCTACGCGCGTACCTGGCGCAGTTCGACTGTGTGTGTAAGGGCAACGGTTGGGGTGAGGACGAAGGTGGAGTACACCTGGTGGCCGCATTGCGCGGCGCGGCGGCGGAGGTGCTGACGGCATTACCAGCGGGTGCTCTCACTCTGCCAGCCCTCCGCGACGCCCTAATTAATCGATTCGGCATTGAACAGCAGAGCGAGCTTGTTAAAGCTCAGCTCGCGCTGCGAAAGCGCAAGCCCCAGGAAGCCATCGGGGAACTTGCCCACGACATTCGCCGCACAGTGGGGATCGCACATGCTAGCATGGCAGCGGATTCCCGGGAAAGCCTGGCGCTGGACCATTTTATCCAGGCCCTCCCGGATATTGAGCTCCGGCAACAGCTCGCCATGTGGCGCCCGCAGACTCTGAGCCAGGCGGCTGACGCTGCGGCCCGTTGGGAAGCAGCGAGGCCCCTGGCCCGGGGGGGCGAGCGTCTCGCAATGGCGGTCCACCAGGTGGGACCCCCGATGGAGGGCGGACCCCTTAGGGGGCCCGCCCCCGACGTGGGTCCTGACCTGGCGGGCATGGTCCGGAGGCTGGTGGACCAGCGCCTGGCGGGACCTGGACCATGGCAGGCGGCCCCGGAGGTGGCCCGCGGTGGACCACGAGCGGGTAATCCAATTCGGACCTACAGGGGGGGAAATTTGGAATTCCGGAGGCAAGCACCTTATCAGGTGAGGTGCTATACCTGCAACCGTCTGGGTCACCTGGCGCGGCACTGTCGAGCCGCGCGCCGGGATGATCCCCGGCGGTTGAGGTCCTCAACTCCGCCCAGGGGGGAGCGGGTTAGCCGACCCCAGACACCCCCCCGCCAGACCCCGGGAAACTAGAAGGTGTCGGGCACGTAGGGCGGTGTTCGGCAGCAGAGGATGGAGGAGAGCCCTCATTGACGCGACAGGTCATTTATTGTGGCCAAATTGGAACCGGTAGCCTGACAATTAGATGCAAAATTGCCGGCGTGGGGGTAGACGCCATAGTGGACACAGGAGCTAGCGCCACGATCATCAGCCCTGTGGTCCTTGATTCGAGCGCAGGTGGCTGGGATAAGATCCAGCGCCTGCAAAATTATAGTTTGCAGCTTGCTACCGGGGTAACGGCCCCGATCATAGGGCGTGGTTCTGTGACCCTCAAGTTAGGGTCGGTAAGGAGGGAGATAGATGTTTGGGTGGCGGAGGTGTGCGACCCATGTTCAATAGGGTTGGACCTGTTGACTGCCAGCGGCTGTAAAATCGACTTGTGCCGGGGGATCCTGCAGGTGGGAGTAGAAGAGCTGCCGTTAGGGGGAGTGAGCACGGCCGAGAGAGCGGAGCTGGAGGCTTCCGAGGCCGTGACCATCCCCCCAAGGGCCGAGGCGATAGTGCCGGCCCGGTGGGCAGCTCGCCCAACGTGGCAGGAGTCCTGCGGCCTGGTCGAACCGGTGGCAGCGCAGTCCATACCGGGTTTAATCGTGGGCCGCACCCTTGTAAAAACGGACGGACCGGTAGTGGCCATCCGAGTAATAAATATGAGTACAGAACCACGCACTATAGTAAGGGGCACGAGGGTAGCTGGCTGCACCCCAGTTGAGGAAGTCGCGACAGTGAGGGGCGAGAACGTCCAGCCGAGCCGACCCCGGGGGGAGCCTTCAATAAGAAGTAGGAATTGGCCCGATCCCATTTGCGAGATGGTAAATCGTAGTAGCGTAGAGTTGGGAGGTACCCAGAGGGAGGCCTTACACAAACTGGTTGGGTCCCATTTGGACCTCTTCTCCCTGTCCACCGAGGATATTGGACGTACGGGCCTGGTGAAACGTCAGATCCACACCGGTGAGGCCCGGCCTATTCGTCAGGCCGCCCGACGGCTCCCTTGGAGCAAGAGGGCGGAAGCTGACGAGCAGGTTGAAAAAATGCTCGACGCAGGTGTGATCGAGCCCTCGGGAAGTCCTTGGATGTCACCTGTTGTGCTGGTCAAAAAGAAGGATGGGACCACGCGGTTCTGCGTGGACTATCGCCAGCTAAACAACGTGACACTCAAGGACTCATATCCCCTGCCAAGGATTGATGACACCCTCGATGCCGTTGCGGGCTCAAATTGGTTCACAACTTTGGACCTCAAGAGTGGGTATTGGCAGGTGGAGATGGATAGGGCAGGGAAGGAGAAAACGGCATTTTCCACAGGTAAGGGACTGTCTCAGTTTACTGTGATGCCGTTTGGTTTGTGTAACGCCCCCGCCACCTTTGAAAGATTGATGGAGCATGTACTAGGCGGCATGCCATGGCAATCATGCCTGGTGTACCTGGATGACGTCCTGGTACATGCCCAAACGTTCCCCCAGGCAGTAGCTAATTTGGACCAGGTGTTCGGGTGCCTCAGACAGGCAGGGTTGAAGCTGAACCCGAGTAAGTGCACTTTGTTTGCAAGAGAGGTGGCCTATCTAGGTCACGTGATCGGCCGCGAGGGGGTAAAAACGGACCCAGACAAAATTAAAGCGGTAGAGGAGTGGCCCGCACCACGTACCATCAAAGAGGTGCGGGGATTTTTGGGACTCTGCTCCTACTACCGGCGCTTTGTGGCGAAATTTGCGGAGTTGGCCCGTCCCCTCCACCGGCTTACGGAGAAGGGGACGCGATTTAATTGGACACGGGAGTGCCACGAGGCCTTCCAAAAATTGAAGGGGTGTCTGACATCCGCACCCCTTCTAGCGTACCCCACTAGCAACGGGGCATTTACCCTGGACACGGATGCGAGCCAGGAAGGATTGGGCGCAGTTTTGTCTCAGACACAGGAGGGCGTGGAGAGAGTGATTGGTTATTATAGTCGGGCCTTAAGTAGGCCTGAGAGAAATTATTGCGTCACTCGCAAAGAGTTATTGGCTATGCTGGCTGCCATGAACCATTTCCACCCGTACTTGTACGGGCGGAAATTTTTGGTTAGAACTGACCATTCCTCCTTGCAATGGCTCCTTCGGTTCAAGGAACCAGAGGGCCAAATTGCAAGGTGGTTGGAAAAGTTGCAGCAGTACGATTTTGATGTGGCCCATAGGGCCGGGAAGGCCCATGGTAATGCGGACGCACTCTCTCGGCGTCCTTGTCTGGGGGAAAACTGCAAATTTTGTGCGAGACACGAGGAGAGGGAACAATTGGGCGATTCGGACCCGACCCTCGTTGTCCGGGCAACCCGGGTGAGAGGGCCAATTTTGCCACTAACCGCAGATGAGGAATTCGGAACTTTGGCATGGAGCACGGCCCAGCAGGAGGATCCTGTCCTGGGGCCAGTGTTCAATTGGGTCAAATTGGGGCAAAGACCAAAGGGGGAAGAGGTCACCCCCCTCGGGGCACAAACAAAGGCATATTGGGCTCAGTGGCAGACCCTGGAATTGAAGGATAACATCTTGTATCGCAAGTGGGTGGAGGTTCCCTCTGATAGAACTTCCTGGCTGGTGATAGTCCCTGACAAATTCAAGAACGTCATATTGCAACAGGTGCATGGTACCCGCTCCGGCGGCCATTTGGGCAGGACAAAGACAATATCGCGGGTACGCCGGAGGTTTTATTGGGTGAATATGGGGCGCGACATACAGGACTGGTGTCGGAGATGCGACGCCTGTACTGCCAAAAAGGGACCAGCACGGAGGATGAGGGCCCCCCTTCAATTACACCAGGTGGGGGTCCCCCTAGAGCGGGTGGCCATGGATATCCTAGGCCCACTACCCCGCACCCGCCTAGGTAATAAGTACATCCTCGTTGTGATGGACTACTTCACCAAGTGGCCGGAGGCCTACGCCCTCCCCAACCAAGAAGCAGGGGTGGTAGCGCAGGCCTTCGTGGAAGGATTTGTGTGCCGGCATGGGATTCCACAGGAGTTGCACACTGACCAGGGACGAAATTTTGAGAGCAAATTGCTAAAAGATGTGTGCAGTCTCCTGTCAATTCGGAAAACCAGAACAACGCCTTTAAGACCTCAATCTGACGGGATGGTGGAAAGATTTAACCGAACTCTAATCCAACAACTGGCACTGTTCACCGCCACCCGTCAGGATGACTGGGACGAACATCTCCCTTATTTGCTTATGGCCTACCGAACCAGCCAGCACGGGGCCACCGCATGCAGTCCAGCGTTGCTTATGTATGGGCGGGAGTTACGGGCTCCCGCCGACTTGCTATGCGGTCCCGTGCCAGACACAGTGGTTAACCCGCCGAGGGAGGGGTACGCACGTCACCTAGAGGAAGGCATGGAGCTAGTCCATGCCTTCGCCCGCCGCCAACTCCATCTGGCGGGGGAAAAGATGAAGCGCAGGTACGACGACCGGAGCCAGAGGAGTCAATACGCTCCGGGGATGAAGATTTGGTTCTTTAATCCCCGGAGGCGGAAGGGAAGGTGCCCAAAGCTCACCTCCCCCTGGCAAGGCCCAGGAGTCGTCCTGTCGCAAATCTGTGACGTGGTCATTAAGATCAAAATGGGGCCACGAGCCCTCCCTCGGATCGTCCACGCCGACCGGATAAGGCCTTACACCGGCGAGCAGGCGCCCCCGTGGATTGCCTCGGCTTTAGATGCCGAGGCGGGACCCAGTACCTCTGAATAAGGGGGGCTTATTAGTGCCAGAGGACTGGGGGATTAAGGAGCGATGGGCCCGGTGGGTAAGGGTGGCATCCTTGCCACCCTTCCCATATAGTGGGGCAAATGCGCAATAGCTTATGGGGTGTATGGCAGTGAAAACTAGCCCGGGTGGGTTAGGTTATATTGATAGGGATCTAGCGAAGATGACATTAGGTAACGTTAAGTTTAGTTAGTGACTGATACCTGTAGTGGGGACGCAGGTAGATTAGTGTGGATTATAATGACGAGGGAGCGCAATAGTTTAAAGGGGCGACTGGGAAGCGCGAGTTCAGAGGGGAGTAGTTAGATGAGATGATGCCGTGTGGTTGAGAATTGAACAGGTGTGATTGCACAGGTGTGCAACTGGACAGGTGAGTGGAGCAGTGTGTGAGTAGTGAGTGTGTGGATCAGCGCGAATGCGCTTGGGGAGAGAAGGGTGCAGGTGGCACCAGGTGTGAGAGCACAGGTGTGCAAGTACAGGTGTGTGGAGAGAGTTGGAGGAAGTGGTACGGAGTGGTGTGCATGGTGCGAAGGTGTGGATGGGGGAAGAGTGGACCCCTTTCACGAGTACCCGGGGCGGGTAGTGTAAGTGTTAGGTAGAGGGTATAGGTAAATTGTGGTTGGATATTGGCATTTGTGGTGCGGTTGCAGAATGGTATTGTGGATGGGTGCATTAGTGTTGTGGAAATGGCTGGGCGTGTAGCCTGTTAGTGTGTGTAGTTGGTTGGGCACTCCACCACTGTGAGGATGTCGGCCAGGTGAGGCTGCAGGTGGGCTCTGGGAGCCGGTAGAGTTGTGGATGGGGCCCGAGGATCCGGAGGACGGACCCGGGTAGCCCAGTGCCAGAGAGGGCACCGAGTGGGGAGAGCGCCAGAGGGCCTTCCCCAGGTAGTTAGGTTAGGGTAAGGAGCAGGTAAGCTCGGAGGCAACTGCAGTGGTGGAGGTGTGCAGGTGGGTAGACCCGCTGGGAGAGGTACACGCCACAGCCCAGAAATTGTGCGAGGGCACCGGGAGATGAATCGGGGGGAGTGAGACCCCAAATTGAAAAGCACCACAGTTTGCTCAATGGGAATTGGTTTTTAGAACCCATAGTGTAAGAGGGCCAATGGTTTGGCAGGAGAAAGACCCCGGGTAATGTAAAGTTGTTAAAGTCATTTAGGAAATAGTTAGGATTGATGAACCTGTCGCACCATACGCAGCCACTTGCCTGAGGTGATGATGATGACTCCACACCTGTGTTTTCTTTGTTTTGAGTGCAGGAAAGGAGGATTGCTGTTGGATTTGTGAGACGCATCACGACGTGGATGAGACATTGGGGTGATTCCATCTCTCCCTCCCTAGGAGGGACTGATGATGAATTGGTAATGGCAAATTATGATGTTGAGTTGGAGATGGCAAATTTTGATGAGAGTTGAAAATGGCAAATTTGGTTGGTTAGGAGGGAGAGAAGACGAATTTGGTTTATGGGAGGAACGGGGAAGACAGTAGGGACGGTTGTTGATTTGCAAAATAGATGGTTATGGGTAGTGTTGTGTTTTGTGGGTACAGTAAGGGGTAAGGGAGGGGCCATGTAGGTTACCTGGTGGGGGGGGGGGGGGGGCGTACGGTAGGAACGTACCTGTCTCACCTGGTTCCCATGTGCCCCCAGTGTGCATTACCTTATATTGCGTGCACTTTTGCGCCCTTACCACCTTGCTCACTTGTTTTCTTTTGTCTCCCACCTCCGAGGATCTGGCTTTGGGGCAGAGAGAGAGGAGAGAGAGGGGCTGGCTCCGCAGTTGTGGGCCTGCACTTTCGCTGCTTGCTGCCTGGATCGATACACCATATGGACCGCAATTTTGGTGGCCACCCACAATGGACCGCAGTTCTTTTGCGGCCAAGCACCACCCATTGATGGACCTCTGGGTCAACGTGGCACCTATGCCAAACAGGTGAACCACTAATAGTTGGCCCCCTGACGGCCACAATAAAGAAATGGACGCGGTTGGCGCCTTTCTTTATTTCTAGGGAAGCAAGAAGGCCAAGTGCACCACACGAAGAGCAAGAGACACCTGCAGGGTTAGGGGTTGTTGTTTTTATTTTAATGAACAATGGTGACAGCACCGATTGGTGCTGGGGTGGTGCTTTTGGTGCTTGGAAGGGGTGCTCTGCACATTATTAAAGGCCGTAAGGCCACAGAGCACTCGTGGGTTGGTGTATCGATGCTGGCATGCGTGCTCCCTCTATGCATAACATCTGCATGTGTTCCTCCAAAAACAGGTCCTGGATCGTAGTGTAAATATCAGCGTTGTCTTGTAAATAATGCTCCCTACCGGCTGTATGTTTAGTTTGCGAATTCTTTCCGCGATTCGGTTATCCTGTGGGTGTGTTTCTGTGAGGAGAAGGGTGCAACGTCGCAGGGGGACATATTTACTCATTTGTGAACACCTGTAAAACTGTCGCACTCAGGGTAGAGTTAATAGTAGAGGGAACTACATCTGAGTGCCACACTAAAATAGGTAAAAATTTATCGGGTCGGGACGCCCCGAGGGTAGAGAAGGGTGCAATGTTGCGGATATGGGACTTGGCCTCCATATCCGCTTGTAAATATTCCCTTATTTCCCCAATACTCCCCAACTATCCCCAATCCCCCATTCCCTAGTCCCATTGTCTGTAAACAACACTCTGTAGAACCGACCTTCCCCTTCTTCCCCCATTAAATGTCGTGCCCAGGTCCACCGCATCTCACGTAGACAACTTTCGGACCTCTTGCTAGTTATTCTTAGTCTATGTCAGTTAAGGACTCGTTTCCATTAATTCTGACTCTTCGTTGCACCAGAATGTGATTGTATGGCACCAGTAGTGAGTTTAGGACCTCCCCATACCTCCTCCCATCTTCCCCATGAAACAACAACAACAACAACAACAACTACAACAACAACTACAACAACAGAGGGGGGCGGCGCGGCGCGGGGAGTGTGCGTCCTCACTCCGGCTTGGTTAGCCGCCATTGCCCATGCGCTCCACGGGGTTACCACGAAGGGGCTGGCTGTCAGCTCCTCGTCAGGGGCGGAGCCCGGTAACCCCCCGCAGCCAGTGAGAAGCGGCGGACCGATTCCATCTGGGGCGGAGCTAATGAGCCGAGGGCGTGTCACTCCCCGCCGGATATGCGCAGCCACTTACCGGACGTGAGGTCAGATGCGCCCCCAGCTTGGAAAGACAAGTCGCGACCTCCGAGCGCTGAGCGACCTCCCCGCATCTTTGGACCGGACCGGGTCGATTTTGCCCCTGAGCCAAGAGTGCACCTTGAGCCATCGACTACCCGCCTTCCTTGCCATCAATCCCCGTGTGAGTCAGTTTTGTCCTGTTTATCTGTCGTCTGTCGGGGCTACAATAAGACCGTAATTAAGTGCCCACCTTTCTATGCTGTCTCTCTCATCCCTGTAATCTAACCTTCCGCAATATTATAACCTCCTCCGGAGGTCTTGAGAACCGTACCCCTGGTGTCGTGTCATTTTAATCCAGCCGTTGTGTCCTTTCCTTCATTGATCTAGCGTAGCGCGACTCGGCCAACGTTCGAGTATAATCGGGTAACTTGTGCGAACACGGCGGCCATTCCGCTCGGCCCATCATAACATCTAAGTCGTGTCCGTAACAATATATATATATATATATATATATATATATATATATATATATATATATATATCTATATACAAAGGAGGTGTGTGTGTGTGTGTGTGTGTGTGTGTGTGTGTGTGTGTGTGTGTGTGTGTGTGTGTGTGTGTGTCTGGATGTCCGCTTATAACTCAAGAACTACACATCGGAGAAAAGTTTTAGACACAGATTCGGAATCAGCATAAAATCCCGGTGGTTTTAGGCTACGTTTTATTTTAATATCAATGGTTTAAAAAAACCGCGCCAGCTGCAATTCCATGGTGTAGTTTGTGGCGGCGCTAGACGTTCGGGGTGTATTGCAATGGTTTGTCGGGTTTGGCTGTGGGTCCAGAATAGCTCACATTTCCTTATGTTCTTCCACTTTTATTTTGATTCTTCTGTTACAACGCCTTCCTTATCTACCTTATATCCCCCCGACGAGGCCTCTACATAATTTCATGCGGCAGAATTTCGTGCATTTTGAGTGAAAGAAGTGAGACGAAGTTGTAGAAGGAAGAAGAGGCGCGGTCACTGTGAAGGCCTCTATCGTGAGTGGAAATGGCGGGAATTGCATTTGTATCGCAAAGTAAAGGATCTGCATTCATTTCTGAACTTGCATTGGTGGATTGTTATACATCTGCATTATTTTTCATAAAAAAACTTTATGTTGAACTTTAAGGCTCCAAGCACGGACTATATATATAGCCCTCATTGAGGTAAAAATAAATGTAAAAAGCCTGCTATTGCTTGCCAAGCTAGCCGTTCCCCCCTCCCCCTCCCCCTCCACTCCCCCCTCCCCTCCCCCTCCCCTCCCCCTCTCCCTCCCCTCCCCCCTCCCCCCTCCCCCCCCCCACCCCCCCCTCCCACTCCCCTCCCACCCTACCCCTCCCCGGGTTTTAAAATTAGTGTATTAGCGCAGAAGCGCTAGCAGAAGAGGGAGGGAATCGAAGGGAGGGAGCGCGGCGCTCCCTCTAGTGCTTCGCAGCGCCAGCGCTTCTGTTAGCGTAATTAGCGTATTTCGGAACGTTAATTTTTCAACTTCATTATTCGGAATCAGTACGTCCCAGAGAAACTTCGTAATGTTAATTTTTCAACTTCATCCAATTGACATGGGACCAACGGCATGTGACAGAGAGTGAAACATACATGCTACATTTATTTGATGACAATGAGTTCCGACTTCCGGGTTCGTGCCGCCAACCCTGTTCGTCTCTTGCGGCACACAGGGAATTACCAATGAACTGGTA
>NC_136274.1:64251464-64283345 GCF_964187855.1 Myxine glutinosa | reverse complement strand
AACCAGACAAACAAAATATACAAAAGAGGGAGCGGAAGCCAAGATGGGGAGAGAAGGGGAAGCACACAACCACAACACCTGAGAGCAGGGAGAAGTGTGGGAGGGAGAGGGCCCGGGGGCAGGAGGCGTGGGAAGGGGAGGGGGGGGGGGGGGGAAGCCTCAAGGAGATGCAGAAAAAAGGGGAAATGGAGAAGATTGTCATGGGGACCGCAAGGCTAACCCCCGCTCTAGCAGGGAAAATGGCCTTAAATTGCATGTTGTTGTTTGTCTCAGCGTGGCTGGCGGTTACACAGCGCATTATCACTCACGTAACTCAATGCACTATATGCGGCTCAGCTTCAAGCTCAACCGAGCGTCACTTCATACGAGCACGTATCCTGGTTCATGCGTGTCTTTCTCCACTCAATGCCAACTCAGTCCTCATACCTCAATTGCTGCTCGAACTCCTGGGTGCCAACTACTCACCGCGCACTCTCTGGTGGCAACTGCGCAACGCCTTATATCTACACGCCCCAAACCGTCTCGAACCTTCCAACCACGCCCTGTGATGCAGTGCGTGGTTGGAATCCTCTGAGCCCTGCCACATCCTCTGAGCCCTGATTGGCGGCTCGCGTTTACCGTCAGCTCCTCTGCCGCCCTCATTCGGTCCCGCCCCGGCCCTCCTAGGCCTGCCTCGTGTTAATTCGCGCCAAAAGAACCAAAGGCAGCACAAAGAGGCATGAGGCATTGGAGGCGGGATAAGGCAATGGAAGTAGAAGAAGGACCTATTCTCCTTACTCTACTCAACGCAGAACTAACATAGGAAAAGGACTATGCTCACAAATACTAAGAGATAACTACACTATCGCGAGGCTACATGTTGTTTGTGTGACTAACTATGAGGGGGAAATTTAACCTTTATTATACAAACTGCTACCTGGTGTTGGGTGTTGGGCTAGCGGCTAGGGTGCCAGCTTAGGATCCTAGGATCCTGGGTTCGAATCCCGGTCGATCGCTGAATTAACGCCAGGGGGGTTGACTCAGCCTGTCATCCTTCCGAGGTCGGCTAATTGAGTACCAGTTCACTGGTAATTCCCTGTTTGTCGTAAAAAGGCGACAAAAAGGGTTGGCCGGAAGGGCATCCGGCCGTAAAACATTGCTTCAAAAAGGGGACCAAAAAACAACAACAACCACGGTCCCCGAAAAAGGCCAACCCCCGCTTTGTGGGGAAAAATGGCCTCTAAAGGTGGTTTTTACCAAAACTCAAAACTGCAACAATATAGAAGAAAGTTTTAGTTTGTTTGTTTGTCAGCACACGCTGATCTCCTGAACGGTGAAAGATAGGAGGAAACCTCTGAAACAAAAAATGTTGGGACGGGCCCCGGGAAGGTTATAGGCAAGGTGGCGAGGCCGCCTCGGCCGGGCTGGGCCCATTTCGCAATAAATATTCTTCTTCTTCGTTCAAATTCTCTTGAAGTACAACAAATGCACTTAATAGGAATATCTGACTGATCGAAACACATGCTTTCAAAATTCTCTCTCGCGGAGCCCGACAGAAGAAAGAACAAGGAATCGTTGAGCACTAACTGATACTGGGCTCGCGTCAGACCTATGTACAGAAGATTAAATTCATTCAAAAAGAACCCGGGCAACGCCGGGTGCATTCAGCGCGTACACCATAAGTTTGTGCATTTCACATTTACGCTTGTAGCACACCAAATAAATCCTGCCCAACGTTTTGATCTGCTCCTGTTTCCAATTCCTTTATTGCAAATAATTATTCGGATGTAATCCATAATGTTGTGTGTGTAATCCTCTGTGTTGTATTGTGTTGAGTTTTGTGCACCCATCATGATTGAATAATGTATCGTATAGGCTTATTAAAAGCTGATATATTTGATTATTTGATTTTTATTTCACACCGTATTTTGATTTTATTTCATTACCAGCCAGGGACACCAGCAGCTATCTTTTTGGAATTGGATTCTACTTTTTGTGTCAACTTTTGTTGTTCCCATGAACGTCATTGTCTGTTCTGTTTTCTTGCTCTTCCATGAGCCTTGATGATGAATGGCCTTTGTCCTGTTGAAACAAAATAGAATGAGATTGTCTTTGTGTTCCAGTCCATACCTTGCGGTTTAGTCGGTTTAGTCGAAAGGTTTAGTCGTTTGGTCGAAATCCCTTCAGTGGTTCACCAGTTATCGCGGTAACAAAGATGTTCAACGACAACAACACTCCGTAGAGCACATACCTCCACCAGGCTGAACAGTTTACGTTTTGTATCCCAAAAACGTTTTGTATCTTCCACGAGCCTTGATGAAAAAAAATCAAAACAATCGAGTATTCTTTTATTATGCATGTCTTTATTAACATTAATTGTTTATTAATAAAGTCGCACCACAAGTGTGTAAGATCGTCATACGTATAGTGACTGTTATTGATACGGGTCCCAGTGGAGTGTTTCTATGTATGTCCACATGCTACATCGTCGTCCTCTTTCACTGGCAACGTATTCACTCCCCCAAAAATGTCTGTTTAAGTGGTTTTAAAGTCCAGCCGCTGCCGTGTACCTTCACTCGATTATTCACCGTTGTAAAGGTAATCATCAGTTTATTTGGTTGAAAAAACCGTTGGTATGGTGCCATATTCCATTCAAACCCACGTGAATATGAGTGGGGGAGGGAGAGAGGAGTGGGACAGAGAGAGAGAGGGTGGGGGGAAGGGGTGAGGGAGAGAAGGGAGGGGTAGGATGGGAAAGAGGGGAGGGATAAAGAAGGGGGAAGAGAAAAGAAGGAATACAGGATGGGATTGGGAGGATTGATAGGGTAGGGAGGGGGGAGGGGTGGGGGCTTGGATGATCAATTCATACCTAGATGATGCTCAAGAAATTTCATCTTGATCGGATGAAGTTTTGTACTTGGCGAATTATGACATCATAACGGAGGCACCTATGACATGATCATTAACATATGTTATTCCCCATGAGAGTTCTTTACAATGAGCCATGTCTCAATTTTTTTTTCTATGCAGCGCTTTCGGAGATATAGAGGTGCAAAGAAGTTTTCTGAAATGGTTTGTCCTACCCCATGGTTTGTCCAATTCTCCTTCTATTTTCTCCTTCAACTCTATTGTCGGTGTTCCCCCACACCCACCCTTTCACTTCTGTTTCTTTTGTCCTGTTGTGTCCTGATCTGTTTTGGGTTCTACCTCTTCTACGAGTTTTGACTCTGCATACAAAAAAGTCATAGGTTGGCAACCATTGTACAGGCTTGATGGGCCCAATGGTCTCTTTCTTTGTTGAAGTTCCTTGGAAGGGAAGTCATCTATTATATATTGTGAACCGTGGTGTCTGCCCATGCTTTTGTCTGTCTCCCGTTTACGGCGGCTGCTCACCGCGCTGCAGTTTAAAAGCTCAACATTCACTTTTGAAAGGACGGAGAACAGGCTTGAGTAATGTTGATGCCAAATTGTATTTCGCAAACAGGATATTTTGCCCTCGTTTTGGAGGTGCACCACCATTTTGCGGTGGGCAAAAGGTAAACTGTTCAGCCTGGTGGAGGTTCAGTGCCTAGAGAAAGTCTACACCCCCTTTCAAATTTTTCACCTTTTGTTGCCTTGTAGCATGGAATTGAAATGTATTAAATCAGATTTACAGGCCTTTATGGCAAAGACTGGTCACTGTGTGCATGTGACAACAATATTCCAAGCACTCCAGAAGTCTGGCCTGTACAACAACTAACTCAAGTTGGAAGCAGGTGATGTTGTCTCTTTCCTACTTATCTCTCTTTTTTTTCTCTCGCTTTCTCTCTCTCTCATAAAAAAAAAAAAAAATAACCACCTTTAGAGGCCATTTTTCCCCGCAAAGCGGGGGGTTGGCCTTTTTCGGGAGCCGTGGTTGTTGTTGTTTTTCGGTCCCCTTTTTGAAGCAATGTTTTACGGCCGGATGCCCTTCCTGACGCCAACCCTTTTTGTCGCCTTTAACGACAAACAGGGAATTACCAGTGAACTGGTACTCAATTAGCCGACCTCGGAAGGATGACAGGCTGAGTCAACCCCCCTGGCGTTAATTCAGCGATCGACCGGGATTCGAACCCAGGATCCTAGGATCCTAAGCCGGCACCCTAACCGCTAGCTAGCCCAACACCAGGGTTTGATCGAGATCGAACGAGATCGAGATCTAGATCTCTAGATCGAGATCAAGTACAAACGAGATCTCTCTCTCATGTGACCCTTAATTGAGATAAACGTATAGTGTGTTGACATGTAGCCGGCAGAGGCTATTTTCTAGTTGTCATTATTTTTTGAAAGGAAAAATAAGTAGAATTTATTGTTTCTAAGGGGTAATGCTTTTCAACAGTCAAAAAGATTCCACCTTCCTACTGGCTCAACTAATCGTGACAATACCTAAATAGCTCCATTCAGAATGGAATGTACCTAAAATGGTGGGACTGAACATCGAAAGTGCTATTGTTCGACAATGGTAAGAAATATATTCATAGAAATACCAAGAATTAAAAGACGGCCTTCTGTGCTCTTCCCTCGTATTCATCTTTCGATCTCAAAACCAAATTTCTTGATATAGCAATCTTACTATAATTCACCAAATGTCCGTCTGTCCGTCCGTCCGTTCGAAGGTACCGCAAAAACGGCTGAACCGATCGCAACGATATTTTGGGTGGGTAATCCTGGGACCTCCCTGGAGTAAAATAGGCTATATTGTTTTTCCAATTTCAGCTTTGGTCTCCAGCATTTTCAGGTTTGGACTCCCACATAACGTTATTTTCCTGGGTACCGCACAAGCGGCTGCACTGATCGCAACCTGACGAATGAAAACACACAGTTAAAAATAATGACCTCGGACAAAGAGACCTTTTATCAGGACATGGGTTGAATCCCTGCTTGGGAGAATGCCAACCCCCTCCCCGCCATCACGGCCATCTCTCCAACTCACAATCCCATGAGATATGCAGAAAGGACGACCCAAAACCAATTATCTTCTTTTCGATTCATATATAAACATCATTAAAAGTAAATAATGACCTCGGCCAAAGTTCAAACGACGACGTGGGTTTAATCTCTACATGAGAGAATTCCACATAGCTACTTGGGCGGTGTATAAGCTAACAGATCGCTGTCTCCATCGATCTTGCCAAGGCCGTAACACCTATCGGCTCAAAATCCTTTTAACTGTTGACTTGGTAGTTTTTACAATGAAGGAAACATTAGCAATGTTGTTAAAAGTTTATTTTGTGATTAATTTGTGATTGGAGTTATGCTGTTTGGAATGAAAAAAGAGATATCGAATTCAAGTGAATGACGAAATGCCGTGATGGTTTCTACTTTCTAAACGTGAAATTCGCGGATCTTATGCAGATTCGCCACGGTCCCACGATCGATGTTTCTATACGTGAACGTACTCGTTTGTTTGCATATGGGTATGTTTTTCATGGAAGTCTTTCACGAACTTGCTGTCCGTGTCTGACGTGCGACTGAAGGTGCTACAGGAATGTGGAATTTATTGGTTTCATGCTTTAGCATTCGCCGTTTCTGCATTGTCTGCTTGCTTCTGGCCTCCCACCCGTGCGTAGCACGTGTAGCATGGGTACTTCACTAGTAATAACAAATTTTACTTCACTGTTCCAATACTTATGGAGGGCACTGTATATGAAGCAAAAACATGCGTACTGCTTAATACTTAGTGGGTATGTAACTTGGATAATTCCAAACAATCCCCTCCCCCCTTCCCTTAAGTGAAGAAAATGGCAAGATTGGTGAAAAAAAAAAAAAACATTCAAAATTTAATGGAATAAAACGAAACTTTCACATGCACTTCAGGTCCTCATTAATCCCTGAAACTTTCGGCTACCTCGGTCAAATCCTCTCGGAGGAATAGATGAAACATACATATATTATACAACATACTTTCCCTCTATTATACTGTATATAGATAGTCTGGGTTGAATCCCCAACGAGATCAAAATTTACTTAGAACTGTGGTTCTGATGCAGTGGTGTGGATGCTGAGTTATATAAAGTTAATAAGTTGTGGATAAAGCACAGGCGTGGCGGGCCAAATGGCTTCCTCGTGTTTCTTCGCATCTATACTTGTTTCGATCAAATATAATTTGAACGTGAAATTTTACAATAAATCCATTATTATCAAAGGAATTGTTGAATTATTGTGCATCATCATCAGTGACTGTGAATCGACCATTTTGATTTCAGAGATTGACCTGCAACATATAGACTTGTGTGAACCCATGGTACAGATTGTTGATATAGGCCTGGAACCCAAAATACAAGTTTATGACATCATTTCTGCCGATGAGCAATTGGATTTGCTTTTAATTCTCAGTCAGTGACACCATAATTGCTTACGAATCTCCAAAAAATAAAAATCATTTGGGAACGTGGTCTTGTGAAAGTGGCATTTTCCGGTTGTATGTCACTTGGCAATGGAAACGCAAGGCCTCGGCAAAGCCCTGCACAGCACGCCTGCACAAACAGTTATCTCAGATAACATAGAGGGGTGAAAAAGAGGAATGGAGACAAATCATGCTTCCTCTTGCCATGGCAGGGTCTCTTGTTTTGCGTGGCTTTTGGGTCATTGCGTGAGTGTTGTTGAGGGTTTCAAAAAACCTGCTCGGTATTGTTTGCTTGTTCTAATCTCAAAGCTGTTTTGAAATAACAATACTTCACAATTGGAACGTTTTGATCACTTTTGTAGGTCAGAGACTTTGTGCGACACGACGAGAGATGTTGAGAGCTGACACTGCAAAAATAAACAAGAGTGACCAGGAATGACCCAATATAAAATTTTGCATTAAATAAAAAAAATTCCCCCATTTTGACCCCTGTGACAAATAAGTGTGACATCTGGCATGAACCAGGGGTCAAACCCAAAAAATCGTTACATATATCATATGTCTCCCAATTTTGATTGCATTATATACAAAGTTTCATTTAATATGTTTTAAAATATGCCTGAAATTGAATTTTTTGCTATTTCACCTTTTGATCTTACCTCACGAAGCAGGTTCAAAAGTGATTCTGCACTTGCATTTTCATACCAGCCATACATATCGTGAGCATAACTACTACATTTGGTGGATTTTTGGCCAACACTTTAGGAGGATATAGCGTGATGGACGGATGGACAGAGCCGATTACAATATCCTCAGGTTTTCTTCAAAAAGTGTTGGGATAATTATTTACATAAATCTGATTATGCTCTGGGTTTTGTCATCTTTTTGACATAAAACAATTTGGGTTTCAATATTGAATCAATTAAAATTGAATATTGAAATTGAATTGAAATATTGAATCGATCAATTCAATATTGAATTGAAATTTCAATAAAGTGAATCAATATTTGACATAAAACGGTGAAAATTTATGTCATATGTGTTTTGCACAATAGCGTGCTTGGAAATTTACCACTTGATGAATGCACACGGAAATTTACCACTAACACGACATGACAAAATAATTTCGAAAATATTTGCTAATAATTACCTCCGCCACTGAAAGTGGACAGAGGTTATGTTTTCACCACTGTCTGTCTGTCTGTGAACAGGATATCTCAAAATTTGTGGACGGATTCAGACGAAACTTGGTGGACACATTGAGTGTGTGATACGGTCGAATTAATTCGATTTTGGTGAAGATCCGAATCAGGATCCGGATATGTGAATTATTTAATTTTTTAAGTGATTCTTCACCATTGAGACGGTTGCTCGAGTGAGATGTGCATGGAAGAAGTTTCGGGAACTGAGTGGCGTGCTGATGAGGAGGAGAGTGTCGCTGAAGCTGAAGGAAAAGGTGTATGCTGCATGTGTGAGAAGTGTTATGATTTATGGGAGCGAGACATGGGTAATGAACGTAGAGCAGCAACGAAGGCTGGAAAGGGTGGAAATGCGAATGGTTCGACAGATGTGCGGAGTATCGTTGAGAGAGAGGAAGACAAATGATGAATTGCGAAAGATGATGGGAATAGAGCCTGTGATTGATGCTGTGAAGAGGAACAGGTTGAGATGGTTTGGTCATGTGTTGAGGAAGGATGAAAGTGACTGGTTGAGAAGAGTGATGGAAATGAATGTAGAAGGAAGTAGAAGACGGGGAAGACCGAGAAAGACTTGGCTAAAGATGGTGGAAGAAGAAATGCGGGCAAGGGGGTTAACAAGGAGAGATGCAGAAAATAGGGCAAAATGGAGAAGATTGTCATGGGGACCGCAAGGCTAACCCCCGCTCTAGCAGGGAACATGGCCTTAAAATGCATGTTGTTGTTGTTGTCTTCACCATTGAGAGATGGGGTCAAAAACGATATGTAGCATGATATTTCAAAAAGTTGTAGACTGATTATGACAAAACTGTATCGTGATGAGTCAGTTATGTCACAAGAATGAGCGATTAGATTTTGGTTCAGGTCCGGATCCAGATCTGGCCTATCAGTGGGATACAAAAAGTATTTTGTTCAGCTTGGCAGAGCTATTCACTCTACCGAGTGCCATTCTAGTTACCCTCGCCAGAGGAGAGGGTATTGCATTTGAATCCGTTTGTCTGTCTGTTTGTTACTTGCGAAAATCAAAGATTTTTCAAGTATATTGGTTGGTCTTGTGCGTTATTCTGTTTGTCTGTCTGTATGTCAGTCGCCTACAGTTCAAAATTTTCAACCAATCTTCACCAAACTTCACCAAATGGAGTTAGTCATAAGCAAGAAGCCTATTGCTTTTGGGGTCAAAAGGTCAATAGTTCAACTTAGGCCAAGGGTCATCAACTTTGTCCAATTTCTAAAATCCTCAATTTTCATCCAATTGACTTGAAATTTGAAGAGGGTTTGCATATCTGGTCACTGAATTCAACCACCAATTATATTTTAGGACAACATAGGCCAAAATGTCAACATAGGCCAAATTTCTAAAATCCTCAATTTTCATCCGATTGACTTGAAATTTGAAGAGGATTTGCACATCTGGTCACTGAATTCAACCACCAATTATATTTTAGGACAACATAGGCCAAAAGGTCAACATAGGCTAAATTTTCAAAATCCTCAATTTTCATCCAATTGACTTGAAATTTGAAGAGGACTTGCACATCTGGTCACTGAATTCAACCACCAATTATATTTTAGGACAACATAGGCCAAAAGGTCAACATAGGCTAAATTTCTAAAATCTTAAATTTTCATCCGATTGACTTGAAATTTGAAGAGGACTTGCATATCTGGTCACTGAATTCAACCACCAATGATATTTTAGGACAACATAGGCCAAAAGGTCAACATAGACTAAATTTCTAAAATCTTAAATTTTCATCCGATTGACTTGAAATTTGAAGACGACTTGCATATCTGGTCACTGAATTCAACCACCAATTATTTTGAGGTCATCATAGGCCAAACACTTATTTTAGGGATTTTGCAAGTTTAAATTCTGGGTTCTGGGAAATTCTGGGAAAATTTTACATCTGTTGACATACAAGAAAATAAACACGACATAATGACAATAACACATGACGACAATTTGGTGTAATTGTCATTATGTCGTGTTTGTTTTCTTGTATATTAAATTGCTGCAGTACCAAACATCTGTTGATTTTGCAAGTGTCATGCTGTGTTTGTTTGATTGTTTGTTTGTTTGTCCGCACAGAATAAATATGATTTTCTATGCAACTGTTGGTCCGATTGACAGGAAATTTTCACCATAGGTGTACCGCCACCTGTATAATTTTTTAATGATAATTATGACGTTATAGGTCACGTGGTATGGGTGCCATCTTGGAAAATTCGAAAAAATTTGCACCTCTATCTCCAAAAGTGCTGCATAGAAAAAATTGAGACATGGCTCCTTGTAAAGAACTCTCCATGGGGAATAACATATGTTAATGATGATTTCATAGGTGTCTCCATTATGACGTCATAATTCGACGAGTACAAAACTTCATCTGATCAAGATGAAATTTATTGAGTGTCATCTAGGGATAAATTGGTGGAGGAAAAAAATAATAATGACGTCATCGGTCACGTGCTTCGGCCGCCATATTTGTCTTAACACAAAAGCCTTAAAAAAAACACTTAAAACACGTCCTGGCGAGGGTCTGCAATCTCTGATTGCTCTTTCTTGTTTTTGATGCAGCTGTTGTTGTTGATGTTTTTCGTCGTCAAAAACTTTTTTTGTACATCCACTTGAATGTCGTCAGCATTCCTTGGTCATAGCCACATCTTGTATGCATTATTGGAAATCATGTTTGAAACATACACAGGATGTGCACCAATAACTAATGGCAAGTGAGAGATGTATATAATTAATATGCAATGCTATTACAGAAAATATACAAAAACATATTGAATATGTTGTACGGTACATTAGGATTTGATATGTGCATTATGTGGAGCATGACACCTGTTTCTCATACTCCAATACAGCACATCAATGTACTGTTGTGGAATGTTATTCCAAATGTCACTTTCCACAATTCATCTGAGCAATTTGGTTGCCATTTGACTTTCTGTCTTGATATAATAACCCCATTTAGCCTTGATGATGTTCATATCAGGACGTTGTGCAGGAAAATGTATCTTCGTGAATGTTCTGTCAGGCTGTTTATGTTCCACATCGTTTTTCATCAGATGTATGCTGGGGGCTGACAGGGTGGCCTGGAGGTACACACAAGTCACCTCTAAGCTGTCTAGCCTTTGTTTAAATCTTGGCACTACCATAAACTGAATGTTTCACATGCAGGGTGATTCATCAATATGTGTGCTGTCCCTCGGATGGACGTTAAACTGAAAACATGGAGAGGGACATAGCATGGAGAGGGTAGAGGAGGGTGCAAGACCAGCAAGACGGTGGAAGAAGATAGAGAATCCACCGACCTGTCGATGATGGCAAAGTGATAGGCCCATAGACTAAGATTCATCACGAGATGATAAATTCCATGACCTTGCTTATAATTGGAAGCACACTAATAGGCCTGTAGTTAAGAGGATCCGTATTTGTATCGTGTTTCTGTATTGTTGTGGCTATCTGTGGTAACTGTGTGGTAACTGTGGTAAGTGGTGTTAGCTAACTTCCAGGCAGACAGCAACTGACCCAGAGACAATGGTTGAGTAAACATGGCAGAACAAGGATGAGCAAGAGCAGCAGAGCAGGGTTTCAGGACACATTGATTGATGTCATCTGGACTTGTCGTAGAATCAGTCTAAGTTTGTCAGAAACCTCTCCACTTTCTCAGGTGAGAAAGATGCAGTATCCAAGAGCAGTTGGGTATGAGATGGTGGTGTAGGTGAATGGAGTGAGGGGTTGGGTACTGAAGATTTGGGAGCAAACACAAAATTGAGGCATTGGGCCTTCTCACAAGCAGTCTGCTGTCATGCCATTTGATGTGAAGGAAGGGGTGGAGCAGACATCAGAGACAGACTTGACAAGATGCTACCAGTTTTCACCCCTCAGCCCAAATTGGGCTAAGGGGTGTGGTCGTCACCGGCGTCGTCCGGGCGTCCGTCAACTTTTGGTTTCCGTCAATTTCAAGGAGAACGGCATGTCCGATTAAATCCATTTTTGCAGTGTGTGTTGTGGTTGAGTAGAGGAAGGTTCCTTTCGAAAATGGGCGCGCTGCGATTTTCAATATGGCCACCATGGCAGCCATCTTGAAATTGGTTTCCGTCAATTTCGAGCAGAACGGCTTGTCCGATTAAATCCATTTTTGCAGTGTGTGTTGTGGTTGAGTAGAGGAAGGTTCCTTTCGAAAACGGGCGCGCTGCGATTTTCAATATGGCCACCATGGCAGCCATCTTGAAATTGGTTTCCGTCAATTTCGAGCAGAACGGCTCGTCCGATTAAATCCATTTTTGCAGTGTGTGTTGGGGTTGAGTAGAGGATGGTACCTTTCAAAAATGGGCACGCTGCGATTTTCAATATGGCCGCCATGGCAGCCATCTTGAAATTGGTTTCCACCATGCATGGGCTGAGGGGTTACGCCCGCTTTGCGGTGCTATTTATTTGAATAGGTAGACAGATTTGAGAGTTCAATCTTGAGGTTGGCCAGATGTTTTTTTCTCACTTTCCTAAGAGTGGACGCACTTGTTACGGGTTTCCAAGTGTCGGGCTTAGAAGTCAGCTTGAGTGAACTGCCAGAATCTACGGCATTGAGACAGCTCTCTGATAATAGCTGGAGAGATGTTGACTCTCGCAAGCACATGATCAGATGCACCTATGGGAGCAGAAGAATAACAGGAGACATTAGTCATTGCCAAGTCCAGAAGGGAGGCCGTGCCATCGGGATAAATCCAGGTCGGTATTGTTCCACCCTCATGCTTCATTGTAGCTGGTGTACCGTTCACCTGTCAACCTTCGAACAAACCGCCAGTTAATTATTGTCAAACAGTTCAAACTTGCATTCATCTGTAAAGAGCACCTTCTTCCAGGTTTTGTTCCAGTTTTCCAGGTTGCTAGTTTTGTTTGGTTTTCTTCTTCCAGGTTTCCCACTGTTTAATTTTCCTGCCAATTTCTGCCTTTTTGTTTGGTTGCCTCTCTTCAGAAAGTTTTTGGGCAGCTCTACATCCATTTAGATCACTTGGTGTTAACGTGTATCTTGCTCTTTAGGAAGAAACTTTGACACCTGCACTTTTAGCCAGGCCATTGGCAACATCTCAACTAGATCATCGTCTATCACATCGGCTCATAGAGAACATACCTTGAGCTTTCTTCCTCGACCGCTTTTATTTTCAACAGTACCAGTTTGGCCTATCCCCCTCGGAGTCATCCATAAAGTATTTTCTATTGTTTCAAGAAATATTACAACCAGTATATATAATTTGTGAGATCCTCTTGTGTGTCCTTCTAAAATCTAAATGGTTCCTGCTGTCGTAGATTAATAAATATTACTGTTGGAACCACTGCATTGAACTCCCATTCCTGATTCTTCTTCTTCAATCCTATAAGCAGAGGCTTTTAAAAGAGGCATCTTTATGATTAATTTACGACACATTTTGTTCAGTGTAAATGAATTATTAGCTTTCCAACCGAGTGAATCAAATATTAGCTTGCCAACGGTAACGTTTTCATCATTCTACGACAGCAGGAACCGCTACATTAAACCTCGAGCTCCAGCTTCTTGTTCCTCAATCCAGTAAACATGGAGTTTTTAAAACAGGCAACCTAATGGTTAAATGGGCACGAATGTTTGTTCCAAGTAAATAGATTATTAGCTTTCCAACTTTCCAACCAGTTTTATTGCTCCACGACATCAGAAATGAACCCTTTAGAATGAAGCATGACACACAAACACGCTAATGCAAACCCTAACACTGACGACACATGCACCTTTTGATGAGACCCCCTCACAGACATCACAATCACAACGCATGTATCCAATTACCCATCCATACCTACATGGGGCCTACCTACCAGTCGTGCTAAACGTGCATTTGTACATTATTCTCAAACAGCCGAACTGTAGCACCTTGAGGCCCCAAATTTTTGGTGTAGATACATCAGAATCGGGGCAAGGTTTAAAGCCACCACACATTTGCCTGTCCGTCCGTTTTGAGGTCACCAAAGGCCACTATAAGGTGTATATTGCGATGTGGGGTCAGGCAGTGCTGCCACCGGCCCGCAGTTAGAAGGTAACCACTATGAGGCCAATAACTCCATTGCTTTTCATTGTCCAACACATCCCGAAACTACCACCAGGAAAAGCTCACCCAGCCGGGCAGCACCGGGTAGCTCCTTCCAGTGTCTTGTAAGCAGGGGCGTCAGGGTTGGTGGGGGGGGGGGGGGGGGTTGCTGCCTCGGGGCCCGGGGCCCTTTGAGGGTCCCGAGCTTCTCCTGTAATTTTTTTTAGACAGTACAGTGAAACCCCTCATCGGCTCATCCTCATTTCCTCATCGTTGCATTTAAACCCAGAAGCTGATTTTGCTTTCCTTGCCGGCCTTCTTGCCAGAAACGGGGTAGCTGTTAATGGTAGTTTCAAACTTTACAGAAAATGGTTATTAACCAGAAATGTGCGTTACAAAGAAATGGGTTTGTATCCTCTTTGTCCAAAAAAATTATTAACCAACTTCTCACGTATTTCTTTGCCAATCTTATGGAGAAATAGTGTTCAACAGTCGAGGGTGCGAATTGACTCGATTGGTCCAAACGTCCCGCTATCTCCTTTATTTTCGATCATACAGCAAAAATAAAAGTGACTGTTTTTAAAAAGTTTTTTGTTAAAAGTTCCTTAAGTTATAAAAGAAAGAAAAGATAGGGTGGGGGCCCCAAGGTTGTTTGCTTTGGGGCCTGTGCTGGCTCTCGACGAGCCTGCTTGTAAGTATAGAACTCTTTTATTCACACTAAAAATGACTGAAACGCTGGAACAAGTAAGCCATGATACTTTTTAATGGGGAGTGTAATAGAGTGCTTTTAGATCATCTTATCTCGATTCTCGAAGAGCTGAACTTATAAAAGTGATGTCCAGATGTCTGTCCGTGCGTCCGTTAAGTTTTTGCTATTTTTTTCTACTCCTCCCTTGTCATCCAGCTGATTGTTCTGAAACTTGACACATGAACACAAGACAATAGCCCGTACAATCACTCGGGCTTCGATTTTTCGATTTTGGGCCAGGGGGCTCCAGGTGCCAGACCCTAACCGCTAAGCCAACACCAGGCTTTAATAGAATCTCTATGCAGTATGTATTTTTCCAAAGGATCATTTGGTTTGAGTTTTAGTGTGGAAGGTTGACAAGCTTTTCTGTGTGAACTACTATGGTTCCTTGTACAGGCCTTTGTTAAACTTAAAATGTCAAGTAACAAAAACGTTAGTTGCCACGATGGACACAAACTGCCTTAACTTTGTCTGATTTTTAGCTCACCTGGAAGGTAGTTCCGGGGAGCTTATGCGATGACGTGTCAACTGTCCGCAGTCCGTAAACACTTACAACTTCTTCTCCGAAACTGCTGATGGGATTGTGACCAAACTTGGCACAAATTATGTTTGGTATGTTGCAACTCAAGCTTGTTAGAGCCTGGTGTTGGCTTAGCGGTTAGGGTGCTGGATTGGGATCCTAGGATCCTGGGTTCGGAATCCCGGTCGATCGCTGAATTAATGCTGGGGGGTTGACTCGGCCTGTCATCCTTCCGAGGTCGGCAAATTGAGTACCAGTTCACTGGTAATTCCCTGTGTGTCGCAAGAGGCGACCAACAGGGTTGGCGGCAGGAAGGGCATCCGACCATAAAACATTGCTTCAAAAAGGGAACCATGGTGCCCGAAAAAGGCCACCCCCTGCTCTGCGGGGAAAAATGGCCTCTAAAGGTGGTTCTTCAACCTAAGCTTGTTCACAGCATGAAAAAAATTGGGATTGAAGGGGGTCTACCGGGGGAGGAGGTTGCCCCCCAAAATAGGTATTTGCTTTCTTCTCAGAAACTGCATACGCAATTTCAATGAAACTTGACCACAACCTTCATCACTCATAAGTCATAATGTACCAAAGTTTGTTCACGGCATTAAAAAAAAAATCAGGCCCTGAAAGGGCTTACAAGGGGGTTGTACTCCCCCCCCCCCTCCCCTCCCCAAAAATATTTGCTTTCATCTCTGAAACTTGGAAAGGGTGTTGGAGAGGAGGAAAAGGAAGAAAGTGAAGATCGACGAAATGCAGTTTGGATTTATGCCAGGAAGAGGAATGACAGACGCACTTTTCATTGTGAGGCAGTTGCAGGAGAAGTACATGGAGAAGAGGAAGAAGTTGT
This sequence comes from Myxine glutinosa, assembly GCF_964187855.1. Classification (NCBI taxonomy): domain Eukaryota; kingdom Metazoa; phylum Chordata; class Myxini; order Myxiniformes; family Myxinidae; genus Myxine; species Myxine glutinosa. The sequence continues at coordinate 64,267,640 of NC_136274.1, read as the reverse complement.
TTCTTGGGTTTGTTGATCTGGAGAAAGCATTCGATCAGGTTCCACGCAAAGTATTGACATGGGCATTGAGGAAGTTAGGAGTGGAGGAATGGTTGATCAGAGTAGTGATGGCAATTTACAAAAGAGCACGCACAGCTGTAAGGACGAAGGACGGGAACAGTGGTGAGTTTGAGGTGAAGGTGGGAGTGCATCAGGGGTCGGTACTAAGTCCACTACTATTTGTAGCTGTGATGGAGGTGCTGGCTCAGAACGTAAAGGAGGGTTTACCGTGGGAGTTGTTGTATGCAGATGATCTGGTGTTGATTGCGGAAAGTATGGATGGACTGAAGGAAAAGATGAACACGTGGAAGGAATGTATGGAGACAAAAGGTCTGAAGGTGAATATCAGAAAGACGAAGGTGATGGCAAGTGGTAAAGCATGTGGTGAGGTGGAAAGAACTGGGAAGTGGCCCTGTGCTGTGTGCAGGAAGGGTGTCGGAGTGAACTCCATTCAGTGTACAATGTGCGCTGAGTGGGTTCATCAAAAATGTAGTGGTCTGAAAGGGTCATTAACCAGTGTGGCAGCTACATTCAAATGTAAGGTGTGCACAGAGGGAGCTGCAGATGGAGGAAATGTTGAGTTGGATCTTGGAGACGGCGTGAAGCTGGAAGGTGTGAAAACATTTTGCTACCTCGGAGACATGCTGAATGGAGAAGGTGGATCAGACTCGGCAACGGTTGCTCGAGTGAGATGTGCATGGAAGAAGTTTCGGTAATTGAGTGGCATGCTGATGATGAGGGGAGTGTCGTTGAAGCTGAAGGGAAAGGTGTATGCTGCATGTGTGAGAAGTGTTATGATTTATGGGAGCGAGACATGGGTAATGAACGTAGAGCAGCAACGAAGGTTGGAAAGGGTGGAAATGCGAATGGTTCGACGGATGTGCGGAGTATCGTTGAGAGAGAGGAAGACAAATGATGAATTGCGAAAGATGATGGGAATAGAGCCTGTGATTGATGCTGTGAAGAGGAACAGGTTGAGATGGTTTGGTCATGTGTTGAGGAAGGATGAAAGTGACTGGTTGAGAAGAGTGATGGAAATGAATGTAGAAGGAAGTAGAAGACGGGGAAGACCGAGAAAGACTTGGCTAAAGATGGTGGAAGAAGAAATGCGGCAAGGGGGTTAACAAGGAGAGATGCAGAAAATAGGGCAAAATGGAGAAGATTGTCATGGGGACCGCAAGGCCAACCCCCGCTCTAGCAGGGAAAATGGCCTTTAAAATGCATGTTGTTGTTGTATCTCTGAAACTACTCACACTATTTTGATGAAACCTGATATAGTCAGAGAGCCTACTACACTCTATTTCAACCCATAGCATACAAAAGGTTTGACCCCCTAGAGTTGTTGGGGGTATCAAGCTGAGTAAAAAAAAGTATGTAAGATTGACCCCCCCTGCTGGAACTAGTCACCAGACCCCCCTAAAATGACCCCAATAATGGGTTATTTCAACCCATCTCATACATGGACCAAATTTGGTTACAATATAGTGTCATGTCAGGACATTACAAAAATGTCAAATCTAACAACTTACCCTGCTGGAAAGGTGATGTTAGACCCCCCGCAAAGTACCCCCCAATAATGGGTTATTTCAACCCATCTCATACATGGACCAAATTTGGTCACAATATAGTGTCATGTTAGGACATTACAAAAACATCAAATCTAACAACTTACCCTGCTGGAAAGGTGATGTTAGACCCCCCGCAAAGTGCCCCCCCCCCCTAAAAACGGGTTATTTCAACCCATCTCATACATGGACCAAATTTGGTCACAATATAGTGTCATGTCAGGACATTGCAAAAACATCAAATCTAACAACTTACCCTGCTGGGTAGGTGATGTTAGACCCCCCCCCCCGGCCCCAAAGTACCCCTGTTTCAAGCCATCGTTTACATGAACCAACTTCGGTCACAATCATGTCATCAGGATATTACAAATTATCAAATGTAACAACTTAACAGCTTAAGACATGTCTGTACATTGACATACATCATCATTTAATGCCCCTAGTTTAGTAAAAGTATGCAAATGACCTTGCTAGGCCCTCCTTGGTAATATTTTTTGTAAACTACGGAAGCCAATAGAGGACAACCAATAAAATATTGTTGATGCACTTATAATAGCATGACATGATCAAATATAATATAATAATAGAAGCCTGAATGAAACCAATCAGAGATGATTGACTTGTAGGCATACTATCCTAAATTTCATGAGCATTATATGGTCAAATAGCAAATACATTTTGTATTTAACTTTCACAGATACTGAACGAGCCCCTCCTTGAGGAACTGCATATTCTAGATTTTCCAGTTTTTAAGCAACATGCTTTCATATAGTAAGTATGGAAACTTAATCTGAAGAATTTATGTTTTCCTCTTGACATTCCCCTCTTCTTTTGGTTAATAATGATAACAAAGTTGATATTTGTTCCACATTAGAGGATATTAAAATGTTTAACAATCAAACATTATTTGAAATGCATTGGTTTGATAATTTAAAATGTTTAATCTTATTACAAAGATTAACTAATAAAGCTCAGAAGCCTCTTACAATGGAGATTAATAGTTAAATCAAACTTCTATACTTGTAGTTGTAACTTGTAGTGTGTATGCTGATTTCATTAACCAACACTTGTAGTGTATGCTGACTTTATTTGATTTGTGATATTAATTTTCAGATACAGATGGACTCTGACAGAGATACCACAATGGATTGTGGTATAATATATATATAATTGTGTGTAGATTGTTTTGAGGAAGGGTCTAACATCACCCACCTTTTCCAGAAGGGTAACGTTAGATTTGTTATATTTGTACATCGTGACCAAATTTGGTTCGTATATGCAATAGGAGATTGCGGGGGGTCTAACATCACCTTTCCAGCAGGGTAAGTTGTTAGATTTGATGTTTTTGTAATGTCCTAACATGACACTATATTGTGACCAAATTTGGTCCATGTATGAGATGGGTTGAAATAACCCATTATTGGGGGGTACTTTGCGGGGGGTCTAACATCACCTTTCCAGCAGGGTAAGTTGTTAGATTTGACATTTTTGTAATGTCCTGACATGACACTATATTGTAACCAAATTTGGTCCATGTATGAGATGGGTTGAAATAACCCATTATTGGGGTCATTTTAGGGGGGTCTGGTGACTAGTTCCAGCAGGGGGGGTCAATCTTACATACTTTTTTTTACTCAGCTTGATACCCCCAACAACTCTAGGGGGTCAAACCTTTTGTATGCTATGGGTTGAAATAGAGTGTAGTAGGCTCTCTGACTAATACCAATGTTTGTTCACGGCATCAGAAAAATCTGGATATAAAGGGGTGGGGGGCAGGGGAGAGGGGGGTGGTTTACCCCCAAAATAGGATTTTTTTTGTTTGTTTGTTTGTTTAAAGTCTTGTGATTACGTTTGTATGATTCTGTATGCTTCCATGTCTTATAACAACCATTGAGATTGGTTTAAAATACCATGATACTTTTTAAACCTCTCGTCGGTGTGGTATACCACTTTATTCTACTGAGCCCCCAGGGGTATTGCCCAAATATTTCTGGACATCCTTGAATGACATGAAAACAAACTTGCTCAACCAAATTGAGGCCTATACGAGACTCCTTGGTTGTCTCTTTGAAGCCCAGATAAGAGGGGCAGAGTGTGTTTGTGAAAGCAAGTCAAGTTTTTTTGGACCGCTCAGACCAATCTGTTGTGTGTCCATGGTGCATGCGGACATCATGGAAAGGTGTATCAGAAGCGACCCCTGCAGAGAAAGAAAAATAAAATCTAAACCCCTGTGGTCCAGGCCTAATCCTGCCTTCCATGTAGATGCAAAAGAAACAGGAAGTTGTGGCCTGTTGAGTAAGTTGCAGCTGCTAACACTGTCCTCATTTCTCCTTCTATTCTTCCTTTTTCCTACAAGGCCAAAACACTCACAGTAAACAATACAACAACCGCCCAGGAAGTGACACGGACAGCACTCCGCTGCTTCAGCATGTCTGTGAGTGTCATACATTTTAGTTGACCGGCATGCAGGCACGCACCCACTGCAACGTACTCTCCAATTACACATGGTTTTCGTGCTTGTATTATCTTGTGCTCTCATAAGCATGCATTGCGGGGTACGCACTTGGTCCAACAGTGTCACTTTCCTTGTGGGTTGATACAGGATTTGGGGTTGCTCCCCATAGGTTCTTTTTCATTGTTGGTTTGCAGGACAGCCATGCTGACAGCTACCAGCTCTTGGTGAGGTCTGGGCGCGAAGATGGTGTCTTTCCTTTAATAGGTAGGTTCTTGTGAAACTCTTTCAGTGATTGGCAAATTGTTTCAAATAACACTTTCATATTTGTTTTATTTAATTGATGCTGGCTGAAGACTTGAAGCACGAGGTTTGTTTGATAAATAAATATAGCTAAATCCCATTCTAATAAAATGGGTTGGGACCAAGCACTTTTCGCTAGGACAAACTTTTTGGAGAAACAGAAAATGACAAATTTCCCAGTCAAACAAAACGGAACTAATTCTGGAAACTTCGATTTCCTCAAGTTTTGCTTGATTTTCTGATTTCCTCAATTCCTCTGCTTGAGTCTGTCTCACTATAAAATTTCATTATCTGTTCTTTCTGGGACTTTGATCGTTACATTTTGGTGGTTCCGATCTCATATTCTTGATGGCTCACCCAAATCGAGACGATGTAAAATGTCCACTTTCTGGGTTATCATTAACCGTAACTCTCCTCTTTGGAGTAGATGATGCTGGAGATGATATGGAGTCCACTGAACGTTTTTTGGATGCCATGGTTAAGAGAGGGTGCATTTATAGTTTATAGTCTGTGAGTAGCCTAAGACACAGAAGCACCTCACAGACAGGTTAAAACAATGGCGCATTGGTGGCTTGGCTGAGTAGCGCTCGGAGTCAGCAGCGGACTCCTTTACATGTTGGATCCCTATCACCTCTATGTAACCCACTTATTCAGGGCACGAGAATCCTTACAGCATCAAGATGAATCATCTGCGTGAGGCCGTAGAGAGGCTCGGGGAGGATGCTAATGTCGGCAGGCAAACGTTTCCAATTGATGGCCACTTCCCAGTGGAGAGCTTGCCTGATAACCTACAGTGTCACTTTATGCTCAAGCCTCGGCCAACTGATGGTAAGCTGGAGCTAGGAACTCATCTAACTTGGTCTTGACCCTTTTTATTGTTGTTGTTGTTGCTAATCTTTAGATTGGCAAGCACTGGCCAGTGTTTTCCAAACACTGCCCACCATTTTAGATCCTGCGTCGCTGCTTTCTGTCATTCGTTTCTTATTTCTCTCACCATGCAACCTTTCATAATTATATTGTTTTAGGATCTGCACTGGTTTCTACAAAACCTACCATATAATGTCTGGAGCAATGATAAATTCAGTCAACAACTTTGTGCGGAAATACTTCAAGTTGCTGTTACTGTTACTTTAATGTACTTGTAGTTTGTGGCTAAAATGCTTTACAGAATCACAAATTTCATTATTGAAAAGTTTCTTTTGAACAACATTACTCTGTCTTTATGTTCTTATCAACAAAAAAAACCTGCGCTTTGTGCCCAAAACTGAATATACAAATCGTGAATATTTGGCCTGAAATCACAAGGATCTTGTGACCACCTGCTCTCTGTGGCCATCTACTTTAAATGACAACTACTGATTGGGGAAAATGTTTGTTTAAATTTATATTTTTTGTATTAATCTGTTTTTATTGATCAATATTATATCATACTGCTTAATTGATGTGATTGAATGTTTCCAATCTTCCTATTGTTTATTATTAATCGAGGTAATTGTGAGAATCGAGTATCGTAGAGTCAGAGATAATGTTTCAATAAATGTGTGAAAACTCCATGTCCTGCAGACTGCAGCTCCAAACAGCTGAAACGTAAACGCGCCCTCATGAAGTGGAGATTCCGTAGAAGTCCTACAAAGTTGGAAGACCTAGTTATCCCCGTTGTCTCTCCTTCAACACCAGGGGCTCTCTTTGGGGTTTCTCTGCCCATTCTTTGCCCAGATGACAACCCTCCACCTCCTATCATGGTATTTCCCACTCCGAACTCCTCCTCCTTCGCATCAGAAAATTAAGGCTGGATTATTGATTATTTTAGCATTCATAAAGGGAAACTTTTCATCCTGTTGAAGGTTATCACTACCTCAGGGGTTTCAGGGGGCTGTCATGGTAGTTATAAAAGACCAGGATGGCCCTCATGGGGCAATGCCATGAAAGTTGTTAAGGTCATGGTATTTAGCTCAAAGTACAACCTTTTTGCAAAATATATTTATTTTCAAAATTATGATGCATCTTTAACATTCCCATTTTTAATGGAAATTAATAAATACTGTCCTGTCCACAGCTGGTGGTGTGGACGGATGAGCCGAACCAGCTTTAACTCCCGAGGCGATCCAATTATGGCGGGTCTGATGCGCACGCGCGGGACCGAAGAACCACAAAGCGTTTATTCTCACGAACACAAGGGTTATTCCGAAACCCCAACAATAACAACACAACAAAAACATAACAATAATAAATAAATAAAAACAAGGTGTGGATGTGGAATGAGAATAACTAAAAGAAGTGCTGTGGTTAAAAAAGGCTATGGCGAGAATCCTCCATACAGACACAAAAACACACACAGGGTGAGGTAAGAAATTAAAAGACACGCTCCGGCACTCAACTGGACCAAATGGATCCTGTGGTATGTCAGCAGCCGTAGAAGCCCGAAGCCACACAGGCGGGAAGCCCGAAACGATAATGGCGACCCAAAACAGCACGTTGACGATGCCGCGGCCGCCCGGGATTGAGGCGAGTGGTGTAGACGGCCCTCTTTCTCTCCGGTCTCAAGGTTCCACAATCCTTTTCTTTGTGTGTTCAACGAGATCCTCCTCCTGGGGAAGGACAGCACAGCCTTCAGCACGTAACACGGCACCACCCCTCATATGGTGCACACTTAAACACAACCTTAAGCTACATTTTCCCTACTTATCACATCGAAATGCTCCTACACGTCACACGGTACATACTATTCCTATTCAATCCTACCTTTCCTATGGTATTCTCTAACCTACCCCCATAAACATAACAATACCTTCATATACTGTTTAGACTAGAACGGCACTCAGTAGAGCGCATACCTCCACCCGGCTGAACAGTTCACGTTTTGTTTTTTCTCCCACTGATCTGCATCTGGACCTTAACCAAAATCTAATCGGCTTGTTCCTGTCACCTACCCAACTCATCCACCTAGTTTTGCTTTGTTTTAAATATTGTGCTATACTGTATATTGGTTTAGCCCCATCTCTCAGTGGTGAAAAATCACTTTTAAAATTCTAGTACAGTATCCGGATCCAGATCTTCACCAAAAACTAATCGATTCATCCTTGTCACACACCAAACTTGTCCACCATATTTCATCCAAATACGCCCATAACTTTTTAAGATATCCTGCTCACAAACAATCTCAGACAGACAGCAGTGAAAACACAACCTCCGTCCACCTTAGGTGGCGGAGGTAACTAGAGATTTCATGGAACACATTACCCCGCACAGTGTTCAGGTGTATACTTAAATTTTAATGAAATAATTATTTAAAGATCGTCGAATAAAAATTCTGGAAGTTTAGCTCAATTCAAGCAGTCTTATACATCACCCTTATAAACCACTTTATTTAACATGTCCAAGTAATGCAAAACTGGGGGTTCATGGAAGTGACAAGAAGGTGATTTGTGTTCAACAGTGTTCAAATATATAATTATTCAACTCAAATTAAATAAAGAGTGTAAAAGTCGTATAAAAATATTAATTCTGGAATTTACCACCATTGACAGAGTGTCTATTACACCACCTTATTGAACACATTACAATAGTTCTTCATGCCTGTTGTATGTGTCCTTTATGACATCGTTAAAAACAGTAAGTTTCCTGTTTGGAATGATTTTCAATTTTGTTTGACTGTCAGCCAGGTAGGCCGAGTAAAAAAAGTTATCTCACTCCTCTCTGGGCATGTGCGATTAGGGACAAATTCATATATAAAGTACTGTTAAATGGCAGGTTTGTTTTCTGATTCATGTTCAGAATAAAAAAATTTAAAAAACCACCGTTAGAGGCCATTTTTAGAATTTTTATTTAGAATTTTTAGAAAATTTAGAATTTTAGAATTTTTAGAATATAACATTCAATTTAAATAAGTTGTTTCTCAATCATAAACTGACGTTTGTGGACAGACAACAGTCGGATATTAACTAATTGGTTAGCCCCACTTTTTGCTTCACGTGCTCAGGGTAGAAATATGGGCACTACCAATTAGTAGGGCTGCCCAGCATCAGTACATTCCACAGTAAATCTGAGAATAAGGCTCAGGTCTGATCCTTTATCTTTGAAGCAGCCTGGGCAGGCATCATCCACCAGGTGTTAAGTACTCCCCAAGCGATTGGGAGGGAAGAGGGGGAGGATGTAAATACGTGACTGCAATTTGCACATGAGACTTACAAATCATCGTTTTTATCATCGCCTGGTAAAGAAATGATCGAAACAATCTGAGGTCTCACCACAGCCTGCATATTGAAGTGATGTGATTCTGCACAATCCCAGCTGAAGACCACTCTATCTTCTCAACTGCAATCAGTGTTTGCTTTTGCCAACATTATGTGCATATGTCAACTTTATGTCAACCAAATGACCTTATTAAGGAAAAATGGGCAAGGTGATGTGATTGTAAAAATAACACCCCTTACCCCCAACCCCCACTCCTAACCCCACCGTATCTCCATTTGACTCCAAATTCCCTCAAATCAATCCTCCCTTTTTTTATTTCATCATCCCTTATGTATATGTTCTGGGGTTGACTCAGCCTGTCATCCTTCCGAGTTCGGCTAATTGAGTACCAGTTCACTGGTAATTCCCTGTTTGTCGTTGAAGGCGGCAAAAAGGGTTGGCGTCAGGAAGGGCATCCGGCCGTAAAACATTGCTTCAAAAAGGGGACCAAAAAACAACAACTACCACGGTTCCCGAAAAGGCCAACCCCCGCTTTGCGGGGAAAAATGGCCTCTAAACGGTGGTTTATCCCCTATGTATACTCGAGGCCAAAAATATTGGCATCCTTGCACTTTTTTCAAATAATTCACCATTTCCTCCAGAAAATTTTTGAAATTAAAATATATTTTGGTATCCATGTATGTATTTCTTTGGTTTGAAATGGAACAACCAAAAAAAAAAACTGAAAAATTTCTAAATCTTTGCTTATTCCACACAGAAATCCTAAAATGGCCTGGACAATATTATTGGCACCTTTTCGAAGTTGTTAGAAATAATTAGATTTCAAGCAGGTGAATCTCCTTTACTTTGGAATTGAACTCACCTGTGGTGAGTTGCAGGTGCCTGCAATAACAAAATCACTCATTCAACCAGTTTGAATAGAGAAAAGGAGTAATTCTGCTGTTTTGTGTCACTGTGTGTACCGCAATGAGCATTGAGAAAAGAAAGAAAACCAGAGAATTGTCTGAGGAGGTCAGACACTAGATTGTAGCCAAGCATGGACAATCTCAAGGCTACAATTCCATCTCCAGAGACCTTGATGTTAATGTGTCTACCGTATGCAATGTTGTCAGGAAGTTTAAGGCCCATGGCACTGTAGCCATCCTCCCTGGACGTGGCAGGCAAGAGAAAACGTGATCAAAGATTGCAGCGAAGGATTGTTCAAATGGTAGAGAAAGCACCTTGATAAAACAGATTCAAGCTGACTTTCAGACACAAGGAACGACAGTTTCAACTTGCACCATTCGTCGCTAACTCGATGAAAGGGGGTTCTATGGTAGGAGACCCAGGAGGACGCCACTGCTGAAAGAGATACACGAGAAAGCCCGACTGGAGTTTTCCAAAACACCTGAACAAGCCAAAATCCTTCTTGGAGAATGTCCTGTGGACACATGAGTCCAAATTATAGCTTTTTGGTAAAGCACATCATCTCTATGTTTTCAGAAAACAAAATGAAGCCTTCAAAGAAAAGAACACCTTCCCTGCAGTTAAACATGGAGGAGGTTCCATGATGCTTTGGGGTTGCTGTGCTGCCTCTGGCACTGGGTACCTTGAATGTGTGCATGGCATCATGAAATCAGGAGATTACCAAGGCATTTTTGAGCGCAATGTTCAACCCAGTGTCAGAAAGCTGGGTCTCCGTTTCAGCATGACAATGACCCCAAACACACTTCAAAAAGCACCCAAGAATGGTTCAAGACAAAACGCTGGACTGTTCTGAAGTGGCCAGCAATGAGTCCAGATCTAAATCCCATTGAACACCTGTGGGGAAATCTGAAAAAAGCAGTTCGTAGAAGGCACCCTTCAAATCTGGGAGAACTGTAGCAGTTTGCACAATAAGAGTGGGCCAGACTGCCAGTAGAGAGGTGTAGCAAGCTCATTTATGGCTTTAGGAAGTGTTTGACTGCAGTTATTTTGTCCAAAGACTGTGCTACCAAATATTAAGTCTCGGGTGTCAATAATTTTGTCAATGCCATTTCTTTTTATTTTCTGATTTAAAAGGTTATATTAAGTTCTGAATCAAAAACAAAGGTTCTGTAATATTAACAGTGAAATTATGAATTGTGGAGACCAAATACTTTTGTCAATTTCAACTTATTTTTGGAGAAAATTGTGAGTTATTTGAAAAAAGTGCAAGGGTGCCAATATTTTTGCCCACTACTGTAATAATCCTCTCAAATGTTTTCCTTACTGAACACTCATTAAAATGATAACTATTTTTAATCGAAGTGCATGTAACCTAAATCTCATAGAAGAGCTTGAACATGAATCACATGCAGGATAAAGGACATATTTGGAAAGATCTTTGTTGTTTTGCATGAATCTCGATGATGTCATGGGATTTGAACACGGGCATCACGGGATCTGTATGGGAACGTCAAACTGGCCGTCCCATTCACCTAATCTATCTTCTAAATAATCCCCTATGTACTAACCTCATTCCTACCATAAACTAATCCAAGCCCTTCCACACTCTAAGTTATTTTATAACAAGAGGTTTTGATAGATGTGCAGAAACCAGCAATCTGGGAAATCCAATTATTCCCAGAAGTTGTCATTTTCCAGTTTAGTTATAGCTGATTAACACCTTATTGGTGCTGGACTGTTCAGTTCAAAATTATTGCACATATGGTAAATTACCTTGCCTTTTTGTGAACCCAAGGTCAGAATGTATTCTTCCAACATATGGCGTAATTCCCTATTTGTACAGAACATGGCGCACTTTTCTGTAGCCGGCCCAAACGGCTGCTCTGGCCCTGCGGTACCATTTCATACGTACTTCCTTCGAGTATTGAACCTGCTCATCCCATTATTTAAATATATATTTTCAATGTAACCTTTTCATTGAGTCAACATTCCTGAAAATATGAAAATGCTGCTTTCCAAGGGACCTGTTAATTTATTTTTTGTCCCGGTGTTAATTTTCTACTTTATCACTAATAGCGAGCAACGTATTTGTAACTTTCTCATCAATTTATATTCCCTATGTTACCGCAATGTTGAATAAATGTCGACAATTATCATTTTGCTCTTCATTCACAGTCAATGCTGCATATACTGCACAGGGAAGGGCCGCACACCAATGGTCTTTTCCGCAAGTCGGCCAACGTGCGCGCCTGTCGGGACCTCCGTGAAAGACTACTGGCAGGAGTGGAAATCAGCTGGTCTGAAGAGCAGCTACATGTCATAGCGACGGTCTTCAAGGTGCCCAACCATCTCCTGGACTAGTTAACTCTCATCTCATATATTATTCAAGTGCCATTTCTTCTGCAATGTGATGTCATTGCTGCACAAAGTCATGTGGTTTTGACAGGCAAATAATGGTAAAATAGGATTGTGTGAATTCTTCCAACCTTCTTGCCATCGCTCCATCGCAACATTGCCAGTCATTTCTGACCTTGATGTAAAGATGTAGTTTGGTGTGTCGAGCACAATAAATCACAACTGTGATCAGAAGGCCAACTGGGGAATGAGCTGGGTGTCACTTCAACTTCTGGACAATCTGATTCCATTTCTGGTGCAGATGAATCTCATTGAATCTTCTCTCTGTTATAGTGCCAGCTGAACCGACTCGTATATCTAGGACCAGGGAGATAGTTTGGGAGAAGGAGTGGAAGGAGCATCTTTCCTCACCTTTCGTGACATGGGAATCTTGTGTCACCTTCGTCGAATTCAAATAGATTATCACAAACTAATTTTGAAATAGAAAGTGTTGCAGAATAATTTTAGCACTTAAACCCGATTCTTCTCACCTACATGGGAACAAAACTCGAGGCCACTTCCCAAAAGGCAAATAATAAGGCAGAAATACAGCCACAACTGCTTTGACCTCTGGTGCGTTTCCAGTTCCTTGGGGACATTTTGCATAACCAGAGCCAGTTTTTTTGAAGCCGATATAAAAGGATGTTTATTGGTTTTGCTTCCTTTCGGTTCTTTTCAGGATTTTCTTCGAAACATCCCTGGAAGCTTGCTGTGTTTGGAGCTGTACGAGCAGTGGCTCATTCTGGGGACATTACAGATTCCGGAGGAGGCTGAAGAGCATGCCAAATGGTCAGTGCAAGTGGCCCCAGGCGTGTTGGGTCGTGCGAACTTTACTTTGTTTCTTACACTGAGTTGGCAAAGTCTACAGATGTAAGATGCTGTCTGTATTCCTAGTTAGCAAAATATGGTGTCGTTTTGGATGCTTTCAAACTTAAACTTCTCAAATCAATGGCAAAGTTATGTACAGTGCATTCAGAAATTATTCAGACCCCTTCACTTTTTTCACATTTTGTTATGTTGCAGCCTTATGCTGAAATCGTTTAAATTCATATTTTTCCCTCATCAATCTACACACAATACCCCATAATGACAAAGAGAAAACAGGATTTTAGAAAGTTTTGCAAATTTATTAAAAATAAAAAACTGAAATATCACATTGACATAAGTATTCAGACCCTTAACTCAGTACTTAGTTGAAGCACCTTTGGCAGCGATTACAGCCTCGAGTCTTCTTGGGTATGACGCGACAAGCTTTGTACACCTGGATTTGGGGATGTTCTGCCATTCTTCTCTGCACATCCTCTCAAGCTCTGTCAGGTTCGATGGGGACCGTCGATGGACAGCCATTTTCAGGTCTCTCCAGAGATGTTCAATTGGGTTCAAGTCAGGGCTCTGGCTGGGCCACTCAAGGACCTTCACAGAGTTGTCCCTAAGCCACTTCTGCGTTGTCTTGGTGTGTGCTTCGGGTCATTGTCCTGTTGGAAGGTGAACTTTCGGCCCAGTCTGAGGTCCTGAGCGCTCTGTTTCAGGTTTTCATTAAGGATATCTCTGTACTTTGCTCCGTTCATTGTTCCCTCAACCCTGACCAGTCCCCCAGTCCCTGCTGCGGAAAAACACCCCCACAGCATGATGCTGCCACCACCATGCTTCACCGTTGGGATGGTATTGGGCAGGTGATGAGTGGTGCCTGGTTTCCTGCAGACATGACGCTTAGAATTGAGGCCAAACAGTTCAATCTTGGTTACATCAGACCACAGAATCTTGTTTCTCACAGTCTGAGAGTCCTTTAGGTGCTTTTTTGCAAACTCCAAGGGGCTTTCATGTGTCTTTCACTGAGGAAAGGCTTCTGTCTGGCCACTCTGCCATTAAGCCCAGATTGGTGGAGTGTTGCAGTGATGGTCGTCCTTCTGGAAGTTTGTCCCATCTCCACCCAGGATCTCTGGAGCTCAGCCAGAGTGACCATCGGGTTCTTGGTCACCTCTATTACCAAGGCCCTTCTCACCCGATTGCTCAGTTTGGCCGGGCGGCCAGCTCTAGGAAGAGTCCTGGTTGTTCCAAACTTCTTCCATTTAAGAATTATGGAGGCCACTGTGCTCTTGGGAACCTTCAATGCAGCAGAGAATTTTTTTGTAGGCTTCCGCAGATCTGTGCCTCGACACAATCCTGTCTCTGAGCTCTGCAGGCAGTTCCTTCGACCTCATGGCTTGGTTTTTGCTCTGATATGCATTGTCAGCTGTGAGACCTTATATAGACAGGTGTGTGCCTTTCCAAATCATGTCCAATCAATTGAATTTACCAGAGGTGGACTCAAATCAAGGTGTAGAAACATCTCAAAGATGATCAAGAGAAATGGGAGGCACCTGAGCTAAATTTCAAGTGTCATAGCAAAGGGTCTGAATACTTATACAAAATACAAATACAAATACATGAATACAAACACAAAGGGTCTGAATATGTGATATTTCAGTTTTTTCTTTTTAATACATTTGCAAAACTTTCTAAAATCCTGTTTCCTCTTTGTCATTATGGGGTATTGAGTGTAGATTGATGAGGGAAAAAATGAATTTAAACGATTTCAGCATGAGGCTGCAACATAACAAAAAGTGAAAAAAGTGAAGGGGTCTGAATACTTTCTGAATGCACTGTATGTCCTGTCAGGTGGGGAAAAAATAATGTAGGTGGATAAATCTGCCCCAAAGTTCTTTGTTACAAAAGGTACTGTATATATGACATTGTGGATACTTGAGATGACTCCTTATCGTTTTGCCATCATTATCCACTGTTGTAGTGTTCCCAGAATGCATAAAGGCACCTCAACATCATTGCTCTGTGACACAGGTGTGAACTGGAAGAACACCATTTGTGGAAGATTACTGGGTGGAATTGGTTGTTGCAGTTAACAACTGAGGGGGCATTTCCCTCTTTAGTCCAACAGAAGAAAGCTTAGTTAAGGAGGTTCTTCATATGGCTCGTTGTGCTGATTTAAGGTTAGGAGACCCTCAATGTGACTTTATATACATTGCTCATATTGTGCATGTGACTTATCTTCCTGTTTTTAAGCTAGTGTCTCACAAAGACCCCCGCTACGATTAAAGTATCTCGTCAAAGCCTCACTTTGATCATGCTACTGTCTTCATAGTCCTTGCTCTTGGTAGTCCTGGAAGCATTGTACAACTACATATATGTCAGAGCTTGTTCCTTATTCCAGTGATGGCGAGACGAGGGTTGGTAGTTAGTTGGTACAACAGTCCCGTTCAATCACGTGGTGTATCAATCACCAGAAGGATATTTTGGTCCAAGAAAGAGCAGTATGTGCTCCCTTGAAATGGCCTGCTAGTCATAAACTACCAAAATAGATGTTGATGACTTCATGACTTCCATTGAGTCATTCCTTGAAGATTCTCAGAACCTTCTTTCCAGCATAAGAGTGGGAACCTCAAGGAGGGAACCTCATTGGCAGATCCACCAAGATTAAATAACATGGCACCTGCTTTTCCACCTGTTGTTTCAATAAGTACACCCCAGCTAAACGTATGGGTGATCTTTCTTAATAACATGCATGCACAAAGGGTGAAGTGACTAATTCCTGCGTGCCTTGTACAAGCCATCGATCGGATGGCCGTGTGTCATTTGATTGATCGGATTGGATATAAGTAGCATTCTTCATTCAGTAAAGATGTGAGGGTAGCAACTGCTACCGACAGTGAAGAAGGAAATTGAAAAAGCTGTTTATTTTTAACCTAAAAAAGACTAAAATATTGTCAAATAAGAAGATCGACGTGTTCAGATTGGGAGACGATCACGTGGAAATAGAGTAAAGTTTCATCTTCCTGTGTTCTAAGATTGAAGTGAGTAGAGAATGTAGAGGAGAAATTAATAGGCGGTTGCCATTGGGGAGAACGGCAATGAAACGATTGTCATAGATCTGGAAAGACAAAGATGTGACAAAACAAATCAAGTGGAGGCCGATGAATGTTCTGGTATTCCCAGTTGCAATTTTATGGATGTGAGTCGTGGAAAGTGAAAAAGAAAGGAAGAAGATTGTCAGTTTTTAAATGTGTTGTTGGAAACGAATGTTAAAAAATCCATGGACTGCAAGAAGCACAAACAAATCGGTGCTTGAAGAAGTTAGACCACCACGTACATTACATGTGCTGATACTAAAACAGAACTAGAACGATACTCTTCGACGTCATGACGTCGACCGATATGCTTCCACCCACATTATTACATCATTATAATACTTGTACCAAGTTTGATTTAAATCGATTCAGATGTTCTCAAGTTATCACATTTTTACCTGAAATGACCTCTGACGTTTGA